>NC_060911.1:2977500-3012500 GCF_014805685.1 Silurus meridionalis | reverse complement strand
ACATCAAGGTGTGTACAGAAGCCACACGACCTGCACTAATTGGCCACACACACTTTGTTCGCTTTGACAACCAGATGCCACACCCACTTAATTAGGCCTGACAACCGCAGAGGCCACACCTACTTTTTTAATTAATTATTTCTTCCTGTTCTCAGGGAATAGAGGATCAGAATCTGCTGGCTGGACACCTGGCGATGTTCTGTAATGACTACAACAGAGCTCAAGACCTTTACCTGGCTTCTACGTATCCGATGGCAGCACTGGAGGTCTCAAAAACACACACACACACACACACACACACACACATAAAGTAAAAATCATTGTAACTCTGTAATTACATGTTTGAGCTCTCTCTGTGTGTGTGTGTGTGTGTGTGTGTGTGTGTGTGTGTGTGTGTGTGTGTGTGTAGATGAGGAGAGACCTGCAACATTGGGACAGCGCTTTGCAGTTAGCGAAGAGGCTTAGTCCTGATGAAATCCCTTTTATATCTAAGGAATACGCCATACAGCTGGAGTTTGTGTGAGTGCTTTAAATACAGCAATTCAATTACACTTTTAATCAAAAATAAAAAAAGCCACACTTGCTGTAGCCTCCCGTACATTAATATTCGTTTTTGTGAGCCGGATTGTGTGTTTTTTTTGTTTTGTAGTGGAGATTACACCAATGCTCTGGCTCACTATGAGAAAGGCATCACTGGGGACAACAAAGTAAGAGCATATTCTAGTATTTACAAGAGAGGCAATGCTGAAATCCTGTAGAGAGTTAAAAACGGTGTGTGTGTGTGTGTGTGTGTGTGTGTGTGTGTGTGTGTGTGTAGTTCCAGGAGCATGACGAGAGTTGTTTGGCTGGAGTTGCTCGCATGTCTATCCGGATGGGAGACATCCGCAGAGGAGCCGTCCAGGCCATCAAACACCCGAGCAAAACGCTGAAGAAAGACTGCGGCGCCATTTTGGAGAGCATGAAGGTGTGTGTGTGTGTGTGTGTGTGTGTGTGTGTGTGTGCTTCAGAAATCTAAGGAATCATAGAGGTAGCTAAATTCAATTTTAAAAATTTATTTCATATGTGCAAAGTTCGGTGCAAAAAAAAAAAGTAATATAATTTACATATGCAATTTCCACCAGTAGTTTTAATATGTAAATGAGATGCTAATTTGAACGCTGTATACAATTTTAATATCCAAGCAGAAATGGTAGCAAAATGATCATTTGAATGTTATTTAGTTTTAAAAGCGAATTAAGAGCTGACCACGCCCACCTTCTGTCAATCAATGTTGAAGGCGGGGTTTCCGTTGGGTATTTTGATGGTTGGTGGGAGGGAACATGGCGAAGTCCGTTTCATAGCGTTTTCTTGTTTGTTTTTCCGCTCCGCAGCAATATTCGGAGGCGGCACAGCTGTACGAGAAAGGCCAGTACTACGACAAGGCTGCGTCCGTCTACATTCGCTGCAAAAACTGGTATAACCTCCTCTGGCCAGGACACACACATTTGTGTATTTACTAGAATTAATAAGTGAAGTTTTTGGGGTCATGTGACTTTAAACTTCTGTTTATTTTTTTTTCAGGGTGAAGGTCGGAGAGCTGCTTCCCCATGTGAGCTCGCCCAAAATTCACCTGCAGTACGCTAAGGCCAAGGAGGCGGACGGAAAGTATGCGTTCACGTCCTTTACGCGATAAACGCATCTAATTTCAGTTTCTAAAACGTGACCGCTGTGTGCAGATACAAAGAGGCCGTCTTGGCCTACGAGAGCGCCCGGGATTGGGACAGTGTGATCCGGATCCTCTTGGAGCATTTAAATAATCCGGAGGAGGCAGTCAGGATCGTGCGGGAAACCCAGTCCATTGAAGGAGCCAAGATGGTGGCCAGGTCTGACACACGCCGATATTTATACAAGACCCATACGAACGCGTGGAGTCTGATCCCATCAGCGTCTTTATCACCTGCAGGTTTTTTCTGCGCCTGAGTGATTATGGCTCAGCCATCCAGTTCCTGGTGATGTCACAGTGCAGCGATGAGGCCTTTCAGCTCGCCCAGCAGCACGGCCAGATGGAGGTGTATGCTGACATCATCGGTGAGGTCACACCTGGTCTGTCCTTCAGCCTTCACTTTCATCTGAGACTCTGTCTTTCTGTCTGGCTTGTGTCTTTGTGTCAGGAGGTGTATTCACTTCCTTCCATCTTTCTACACTCTTACTTTCTTTCTATTTGTCTAAGTTTCTATATAGCTGTCTATCCAGCAAGGTTTTCTGTCTCTCTTTCCCTTTCTCCCTTACTCTCTCTCTCTCTCTCTCTCTCTCTCTCTCTCTCTCTCAGCCTGTCTGTCCTTCTTTCTTGTGATCTACTTGATAAATATAGATCGAATAATCAGCAAGCACTCCCTCTTGTATGTGTCGTGACCAGGATCCGAGGCCAGTATGGAGGACTACCAGAGCATCGCTCTGTATTTTGAGGGAGAAAAGAATCATCTTCTGGCTGGGAAGTTTTTCCGGAAGTGTGGTCAGTACAGCAGGGTGAGTGGCGTGCTTTTACTCAGGGTTTCCTACTTAAAAAGTCTTAAATTCGCTGTTCTGTGTTTAAACTGCGTTTCCAAACAGGTCTGAATTTTCCCATGTCCACGTAACACCACCTCTAATTTTTCATTCTTAATGATCATAAAAAGGTCTTAAGCCTTAAATTCTCAATCCCTGCTTTCTTACTGACTATCAGGCTGTTCAGCATTCAGAGGAATCATTCAATCTCTCTTTTTTTTTTTATTTACCTCTCGTCGTCTCTGTCTCACGCAGGCGCTGAAACACTTTCTAAAGTGTCCCAACACTGATGATAATGTGGCTATAGAAATGGCGATTGAGACGGTAAGGATGGTACGACGATGATGATCAGTGGTGATGATTCCCCATGTCTCACTATGCTTACATTTATTGTTGGGGAACGGCACCTTTTTTTTCAAAAACAAAAAAAAAATTTGAAGGAAAAATGACTCCTAACCCTGGAGACTCCTTTTATCGATTTTCAATAGATTTCCTTGCAGAGATATAAACCGTAAACACATTCAGATTTCTTGTGTATTGCCACAGCTGTAATATTCCCTGTGTATGATCAGGTAGGAGAAGCTAAAGACCAGGCTCTGAGCAATCAGTTGATCGATTACCTCATGGGAGAGAGTGACGGAATACCGAAGGTAACATTTTTAATATCTTTATTGACTAACATTGGGAAATGTAAATTTTTTTGTAAAAAATCATCAAACACTCCATCATGAACGCAGGATATGAAAAACAGCAGTTAGCACTCTTTCAAGGTCACTATATTACAAGAGGTCCCCACAAATTTTAGTTTCATTTTATCAAATTCACTTGGATTCCCATATTCCCTGGACTCAATATTTGACTCAGTGATTCTTTTTTTACCCAGGACCACAGATTTCCCTTCGTCCCCATGTTCCCACATTTATTTGTTGGCCTGTTTTGCTTTTCTATATTTTCAGGTCCCTAGTTTCCCCTCACCTTATGTTTTCAGCTCCACGTCTTTCCACTGTTTTATTTAACCAGATCCATAGCATTACAGGTTGCTATGATCCCGGTATTCCCAGGTCTCTTAATTCCCAGGGTCCTACTTACACTCTTTAAGTCCCAGTGTTCCCAGGTTTCTACATTTTCTAACCCCTAGGTTTTCCATTGTCCTCGTTTATCCAGGTCCCCTTTCTCCCTAATTTGACAATAAAATTTTTAGCATAGCATATATTTAAAATATTAAATTTTTTGTGTATACCCCCCCCTGGCCATCTCCCTCCCCCGCCCCAACTTGTGCTCTTGCTTATTCTGTATTAATGCTCATTCATATTTTTTGTTTTTTGTTTTGCTTCTGTCGCTTTCTGCATGTAGTCTCTCTCTGTGAGTAAAACAACGCCATGCTGAAACAGCACAGGCCAACATTTGTGTGTGTGTGTGTGTGTGTGTGTGTGTGTGTGTGTGAGAATAGGTGTAACAGACACTGCAGTCGCATTTGAGACAAAACTACACTTATCAACTTGTCTATTGTTTATTGGTTGTAGGTAGTAGGTGTGGTTTAGTGTTTGTGTAGCGTATGATTGGACATGTGATTGAGGTCACGTGTGTGTGCAGGTGACTGACTGATGTTACTCCCGCCTTTTCTTTCTCAGGACGCTAAGTATCTATTCCGGCTGTACATGGCGGTTAAACTCTACCGGGAAAGTGTGAGGACGGCCATCATCATCGCCAGAGAAGAGCAGGCAGCAGGTGTGTGTGTGTGTGTGTGTGTGTGTGTTTCTTCTTAGCCTAATACATTATATGAACAAAAGTATTGGGACACCTGACTTTTCCAGCCATATCTGGTTCTTCACCAGACTGTAAACACAAACTTGGAGGCTGAATAAAAATGTCCTTTCACTTGAACCTGCTCCATCATGACAATGTGCACAAAGCCAGCTCCATGAAGATATGCTTTACATGGGTTGGAAGTGTGTGGAAGATCTCTTGCTTGACTGCACCCCAGGAACCTGCTCAGGTCTCCATCATGGCTGAATGGGCAAAAAAATCTCCACAAAATCTAGTGTAGGTCTGTGTATTGGCAAGAATCTGGCGATACGATACGTATCACGATACAGGGGTATGTTAGTACTTCCTGTCACTATTTAAGTTCAGAGATAGGAAGACTGCTTTCTATCTAGCGGTCGGAATATAAACTCCCATTATTATTGTATGATTAATATTTTAATATCGATATTGCGTTTTTGAGAATCGATGCAGTATCGGCAAAAAAAATATCACGATACTCACGTGTATCGATATTTTCGTAACACCCCTACTCAGGTGTCTACAAACCTTTGGCCATTTAGTGTAGCTTGGGGAACTATCGGGAAAAAAACGATTAGCCAACACATTTAATCTGTTTAATCACCATGGGGTGTGTGTGTGTGTGTGTGTGTGTGTGTGTGTGTGTGTGTGTGTGTGTGTGTGTGTGTGTGTGTGTGTGTGTGTGTGTCTGGTAGGTAACTACAGAAACGCCCACGATGTCCTGTTTAGCATGTACATGGAGCTTCAGAATAATAATATTAAGATCCCAGCTGAGATGGTTACCAACCTGATGGTACTACACAGCTACATACTGGTGAAGGTAACACACACACACACACACACATTTCTTTCATCTGAAGTGCTGTGTGCAGGAACGTGCCCCATTATTGATTATCTGAACACATAATACATTTGTCAGATACACGTGAAGAGAGGAGACCATCTGACAGGAGCGCGCATGCTGATCCGAGTCTCGAACAACATCAGCAAATTCCGTACACGTGAGTCCTGCATGCATACACACACACACACACTCACACACACACACACACACACACACACACGTGAGAATTTAAAGGAAGGCTGTGTGTCTATAGATATGCCAAGTCTCTGGAATTGGAACTGTGTGTGGGTTGTGTTTGTGTTTGTGTGTGTGTGTGTGTGTGTGTGTGTGTGTGTGTGAGAATAGGTGTAACAGACACTGCAGTCGCATTTGAGACAAAACTACACTTATCAACTTGTCTATTGTTTATTGGTTGTAGGTAGTAGGTGTGGTTTAGTGTTTGTGTAGCGTATGATTGGACATGTGATTGAGGTCACGTGTGTGTGCAGGTGACTGACTGATGTTACTCCGCCTTTTCTTTCTCAGGACGCTAAGTATCTATTCCGGCTGTACATGGCGGTTAAACTCTACCGGGAAAGTGTGAGGACGGCCATCATCATCGCCAGAGAAGAGCAGGCAGCAGGTGTGTGTGTGTGTGTGTGTGTGTGTGTTTGCGTATTTCAGATGTTGTTCCAATCCTGACGTCAGCTGTGATTGAGTGCCATCGTGCGGGTTAAAAATTCCGCTTTCAGCTTTGCAGCGATGCTGATGAGGCGAATACCGCAGCCAGATTGACCCCAAATACAAGAAGAAGATCGAGGCCATGGTCCGGTAGGACACACACACACACACACACACACACACACACACACACAGTGAGTGTAAAATCACATAAATTACATAAAGCATGTAAACCAGATCTTCAAGGAGCTCACTTTGTGCACAGGGGCATCACCATGCTGGAACAGGTTTTGGGTTTCCAAGTTCAAGTGAATGCAAAATGGCATTATAGCGCCATCTAAAGACGTCCTGTGCAATTAAGTGCTTCCGGATTTGTGGGAACAGTTTGGAAAAGAACCACATAGAGCAGGAAAGAGCAGGTGTCCCAATACTTTTGGAAATATAGTGTGTGTATATAAATATATATTTGTTTGTCTGTTTTTTCCCTTTTTTTCTTTAGGAAAGATTGATTAACTTGTATCTATATTTCAATAAAAATTCACTTCCTTTTTTAATCGTATTCACGCCATCCAATTTTTGAAACACTTTTTACACTGTCAGCATCGACCCATGGCACCGTTTTCATTTTTTGTGCTGTAAATTGAACTCCCATTAAAATCCCGGATCATGTTGGGAATCGTGTGTATAATTAGCGCCGAGTCGTCAGGCTCATGTGAGGCTCACGGTGCGTCACAGAAGGTTGAGAAAAGTTCAGCGAAAAAAATATTTCAGAAAAGTATCTGCACAGCAGGTAATAGTGCTAAAATAAGAGAATGATGATTTTTTTTTTTTGCTGACAGTTGTGACATAACTGCTGTGTGTGTGTGTGTGTGTGTGTGTGTGTGTGTGTGTGTGTGTGTGTGTGTTAAGTCGTCCCGATACGTCGGAGGTGGAGGAGGAGAACTCTCCCTGTCCATACTGTGGCTTCAGCCTACCTGAGTGTGAGTTGCTCTGCCCCGGGTGCAAAAACAACCTGCCCTACTGCATTGCTACGGTAACAGTTCCATCTCAGTACACTAGCAAACAACCAAACCGAAAAAACATTTAGTGAACACTTACTGTATCCCAGGGTGCACTGAGATTACTCAGATTAGCTTGTCCTGTACAATTGTGTGTCTCCAATTTTGTGGTAACAGTTTGGGGTTTGGGGAAGAACCACATATGGCTGAAAAAGTTGTCCATAAAGTGTAACACACACATACAGTGCAGTTTGTGGTATAAATTGTTTTGTTCTCATCTCTCAGGGTCGTCACATGCTGAAGGAGGACTGGTGTGTGTGTCCACACTGCAGCTTTCCTGCTCTGTACTCCCAGTTTACACAGTACGTCCAATCACTGTCTCATCCGTCCGTCCGTCTATCCATCCATCTATCTATCATTCCTCCGGCCATCCATCCATCAGCAGTTCATACTGTATAAAAATGACCTCCAGCGTATGCAAAATGATATAAATGTGTCATTTCCTCAAACCAATCAAACTCCGCTACATTCACAGTACGATACACGAACATGACTTTTTATCCCCGCCTTCATTTGTGCTCCTCTGTTCTCATGAAATGCAACTAGAAATGGATAAAAATGTGTGTGTGTGTGTGTGTGTGTGTGTGTGTGTGTGTGTGTGTGTGTGTGTGTGTGTGTGTGTGTTTCCCACAGGCTGTTAGAGACCGAATCGATGTGTCCCATGTGCTCTGAGAATGTGAGCGTGAGTCAGCTGAAGAAGATCTCAGACTGCTCCAAATATTTACAGCAGGACCTGCATGAGCCCTGACACACACACACACTTTCTTACACACTCTCTCTCTTTCTCTCCTCTCTCTCACACACACACACACACACACACACACACACTTTCTTACACACTCTCTCTCTCTCTCACTCACACACACACACTCATCTTACTACCATTTAGCTTTTTCCCCCACACACACTCTTGCATGTCTACAGCTGAGGCAGAAAATTTAGCTGTGTTTTGCCTTTGGATGGCCAATTTCGTGTGTGTGTGTGTGTGTGTGTGTGTGTGTGTGTCTGGTAGGTAACTACAGAAACGCCCACGATGTCCTGTTTAGCATGTACATGGAGCTTCAGAATAATAATATTAAGATCCCAGCTGAGATGGTTACCAACCTGATGGTACTACACAGCTACATACTGGTGAAGGTAACACACACACACACACACACATTTCTTTCATCTGAAGTGCTGTGTGCAGGAACGTGCCCCATTATTGATTATCTGAACACATAATACATTTGTCAGATACACGTGAAGAGAGGAGACCATCTGACAGGAGCGCGCATGCTGATCCGAGTCTCGAACAACATCAGCAAATTCCGTACACGTGAGTCCTGCATGCATACACACACACACACACACACACACACACACACACACACACACACGTGAGAATTTAAAGGAAGGCTGTGTGTCTATAGATATGCCAAGTCTCTGGAATTGGAACTGTGTGTGGGTTGTGTTTGTGTTTGTGTGTGTGTGTGTGTTTGCGTATTTCAGATGTTGTTCCAATCCTGACGTCAGCTGTGATTGAGTGCCATCGTGCCGGGTTAAAAAATTCCGCTTTCAGCTTTGCAGCGATGCTGATGAGGCCGGAATACCGCAGCCAGATTGACCCCAAATACAAGAAGAAGATCGAGGCCATGGTCCGGTAGGACACACACACACACACACACACACACACACACACAGTGAGTGTAAAATCACATAAATTACATAAAGCATGTAAACCAGATCTTCAAGGAGCTCACTTTGTGCACAGGGGCATCACCATGCTGGAACAGGTTTTGGGTTTCCAAGTTCAAGTGAATGCAAAATGGCATTATAGCGCCATCTAAAGACGTCCTGTGCAATTAAGTGCTTCCGGATTTGTGGGAACAGTTTGGAAAAGAACCACATAGAGCAGGAAAGAGCAGGTGTCCCAATACTTTTGGAAATATAGTGTGTGTATATAAATATATATTTGTTTGTCTGTTTTTTCCCTTTTTTTCTTTAGGAAAGATTGATTAACTTGTATCTATATTTCAATAAAAATTCACTTCCTTTTTTAATCGTATTCACGCCATCCAATTTTTGAAACACTTTTTACACTGTCAGCATCGACCCATGGCACCGTTTTCATTTTTGTGCTGTAAATTGAACTCCCATTAAAATCCCGGATCATGTTGGGAATCGTGTGTATAATTAGCGCCGAGTCGTCAGGCTCATGTGAGGCTCACGGTGCGTCACAGAAGGTTGAGAAAAGTTCAGCGAAAAAAATATTTCAGAAAAGTATCTGCACAGCAGGTAATAGTGCTAAAATAAGAGAATGATGATTTTTTTTTTTTGCTGACAGTTGTGACATAACTGCTGTGTGTGTGTGTGTGTGTGTGTGTGTGTGTGTGTGTGTGTGTGTGTGTTAAGTCGTCCCGATCGTCGGAGGTGGAGGAGGAGAACTCTCCTGTCCATACTGTGGCTTCAGCCTACCTGAGTGTGAGTTGCTCTGCCCGGTGCAAAACAACCTGCCCTACTGCATTGCTACGGTAACAGTTCCATCTCAGTACACTAGCAAACAACCAAACCGAAAAAACATTTAGTGAACACTTACTGTATCCCAGGGTGCACTGAGATTACTCAGATTAGCTTGTCCTGTACAATTGTGTGTCTCCAATTTTGTGGTAACAGTTTGGGGTTTGGGGAAGAACCACATATGGCTGAAAAAGTTGTCCATAAAGTGTAACACACACATACAGTGCAGTTTGTGGTATAAATTGTTTTGTTCTCATCTCTCAGGGTCGTCACATGCTGAAGGAGGACTGGTGTGTGTGTCCACACTGCAGCTTTCCTGCTCTGTACTCCCAGTTTACACAGTACGTCCAATCACTGTCTCATCCGTCCGTCCGTCTATCCATCCATCTATCTATCATTCCTCCGGCCATCCATCCATCAGCAGTTCATACTGTATAAAAATGACCTCCAGCGTATGCAAAATGATATAAATGTGCCGTCATTTCCTCAAACCAATCAAACTCCCGCTACATTCACAGTACGATACACGAACATGACTTTTTTATCCCCGCCTTCATTTGTGCTCCTCTGTTCTCATGAAATGCAACTAGAAATGGATAAAAATGTGTGTGTGTGTGTGTGTGTGTGTGTGTGTGTGTGTGTGTGTGTGTGTGTGTGTGTGTGTGTTTCCCACAGGCTGTTAGAGACCGAATCGATGTGTCCCATGTGCTCTGAGAATGTGAGCGTGAGTCAGCTGAAGAAGATCTCAGACTGCTCCAAATATTTACAGCAGGACCTGCATGAGCCCTGACACACACACACTTTCTTACACACTCCCTCTCTCTCTTTCTCTCCCTCTCTCTCACACACACACACACACACACACACACACACTTTCTTACACACTCCCTCGCTCTCTCTCTCTCTCTCACTCACACACACACACTCATCTTACTACCATTTAGCTTTTTTTTCCCCCCACACACACTCTTGCATGTCTACAGCTGAGGCAGAAAATTTAGCTGTGTTTTGCCTTTGGATGGCCAATTTCGTGTGTGTGTGTGTGTGTGTGTGTGTGTGTGTTCCGCCATCCTCTATATGGAATAAAAAGCAATATAGAGTTTACCAATCAGCCGCCAGAAGAAAATGTTTTATTAATGCCAGTTGTTTTGTACAGAATTTGATTAACTATAGATTTGTGCTGAGCTCATGTTTATCTCATTTATAAATAAAAAACAGTTTTTCTCTTTTTATTTTGAGAACAAGTCCATGGACATTTGTTTGTTTCACTGCTCGCGTTACAAAATGCCTGGAATCGAAACCACGTCCACAACATCTATCTGTTTTTCTTCATGTAAAACGTGTGATCAATCAGCCGAGATCGAGCTCTGAATTTCACAGACACACATTTTCTGTCTCATTTTATTTGACCCAAAAGCGAGGCAGCTTTACACCTGCAAGATATCAATCAATATTACGTCAATATTAATGTTAATTATCTAAATTAGTATATGAACATGTAAAGATACAAATAAAGTATTTCCAAGTAAATAACAATTCAAGTTAATGACTATATACCGTATTTTCCGGACTATAAGCTGCTACTTTTTCCCCAAGGTTTTGAACCCCGCGGCTTAAACAACGAAGCAGCTAATTTATGGATTTTTTCTGGGTTTTTCCCGGTTTCACAAACTTCATGCCAAAAAACTGAACCCCATAACATTAGACCAATGAAATTTCCGAACGGAAACGAAAAAACGCACCTCACCTGTGTTCTGAGCTGCACGGCATCGGGAGAAAAAAACGTTTTTTTTTAAACGCACGACGATGCCAAAAGATAAACTCTCGAGAGAAATAGTTGTGAAAGGAAGGAGGAAGACAGTGAACAAAGACTTTCTTAGTCGGCTACTGTTTAGATACAAGCCGTTGTAGTGCGTTGAGTCTGGGTGAAGGGAGAGCTCACTAACTCCAGTTACAACAGAAATCATATAAGCACAGACAGGTTTCCAAAACTCGTGCTTTTTTATTATTCTTGGCAACAGTGTTACGGGTTAGTCAAAGAAACTTAGAAATGAGCATCAGAAAACAATAAGGACATATTCCTCGGTCTTGCACACATGCAGTAATAGCGGAAAAATGCGGCGGCAGGCTATTCCCAAAATACCGCTATGCTCTTAAAGGAGCCACAAAATATTTCACCCGTTACACCGTGTAACAGACACTGTCTTTCATTAAACCTGTGTAAAGTTCATTAGTTTCAGTGTAGACACCTGCGGCTTATAAACAGGTGCGGCTTATTTATGCTCAAAATTAAAAATTTTATCAAATTTAATTCAGCTTAAATATGGGTGCGCTTTATAGTCCGGAAATTACGGTATACACACTGAACAGGCATAACATTAGAAGAAGATCACTGATGGTCTCCTCTCCTCATCATGGCACCTGTTAGTGGGTGGATTTATTTATTAGGCACCAAGTCAACATTTTGTCCACAAAGTTGACGTGTTGGAAGCAGGAAAAATGGGCGAGCGTAAGATTTGAGCGAGTTTGACAAATTGTGACGTCTAGACGTCTGGGCGAAATCTATCAAAAGTGCAAAAGGAAGGAACAGTGGTGAACTGGCGACAGGGTCGTGGGAGGCTGAAGTATTTCATCAGACATATAAAGGATATTTGTAAAAAGTAACACCCCCCGACACTGATGTCGTTTTTAGTGCAAAGGAAATTCATCAAGCAATCGCTGATAAACGTACCTCATGTGATATTATTCAGGAAGACCGATAAGACACAGAGAGAGAGAAAGAGAGAGAGAGAGAGAGAGAGAGAGAGAGAGAGAGAGAGGTTTCCCTCCGAGTGTAAACAGATAAGAGCGTGGAATGTAATTGCATGAATCCATCTTGTACCTGCGTCACAAATACGTTCTTCAGGGCCGAACATGAGTCTTATGTACAGGGTCAGATGTTCCTGCATAGGTTTTTTTTTTTGTTTTGTTATGGATTTTTTAAATTAATGTGAAAACTATTCTACATCAGTTCAATGTGAAAATATACATTATATAAAGAAAAGTTTGTGGACACCTGCGATTGTTATTTGCTTTTTGAACATCTTACTCCACATTTAGTGCGTTCAGGTAGATCTTGTGGAGATTTGTGTGGAGATTCATTCAGCCATGAGCATGTTAGTAAAGTCAGGTACTGATGGAGGTGAGGCGAGGAGGTTCCTGAGGTGCGGTCAGTGTGAAAAATCCATCCCGAAGGTGTTCAATAGGGTTGGAGCTCTATAGCAGGGGATCTTCAACTCCAACTCGTATAAAGCAGATCTTTATGGAGCTGGATTTGTGCACCTTTTCATGCTGGAACAGATTTGAGTCTTCTAATTCAAGAGTCTAATACAATTGTGTATCTTCAGCTTGAATGGTAACAGTTTGGGAAAGAACCACACATGCTCTAGAAAATCCAGGTGTCCAAATAATTTTGCTCATTTAGTGTATCAAAATGTCCTGTATTTATAAGAAGGATAATAATCAGACTGTAATATAAATGGTTACTGCAGAGATTTTTGCAGACACGTGAGATTCATTTGCTCTTTGAAGTGCAGGTTCACTGGTGCATGCTGCTGTTCATTAAACGCTCCATTGGCTAATAAAGTCATTATGCATGCGTGATAAAGGCAGTAAAACCCAGGATAAATAAAACAGATTGCAGATTGGATTGCGTAGCCTGCATGTGTTAGGACTGGGCTCCTTCAGTCACTCATACCTGTGCTGAAATCTTTATTCTGATTGGTTAGAAGTCGTTGTTATTCTGCAGTTTTTCGTTTAAATTCCAGGTTTCTATAGTAACAGGATTTTTTTGTAAAACTTCCACAATATATAACGTAGCTTTATAAAACATAAATGTAGCTGTAATAGAAAACTTACGATCTAACGTAGCGAGCGAGTGTTATGATACAACATATCATCGAGTGTAATAAATGAGAAATATAAGACCACAATTACAAGTTTTGTAGTTGAATTCGATCAGATTAAAGTATGTACACGGTTTGAATTTCAGTCGCATATACAGTGATGTGAAAAAGTATCTGCCCCCATTCCTGATTGTATTTTTGTTTGTTTGTGGGAGTTTTTTGTTGGTTTTTCTTATTTGTTACACTTGAATGTGGCCCTATGTGAAAAGAAGTACTGAAACAACTGAGTACTGTGGGTACACTTGATTGCAGTTGTTGCTGCCAAGTAGGTCAAAACTAGCTTTGAGGTTGGGGGTCTACATGGGTGATCTTTGTGTAATAGTAACATTTGCTTGATCAGAATCATTTAAGTCTGAGAAATATGCAAAAACATCACATCAGGCCAAGTCTTTTGGCACAATCCATTATTCATTTCTTCAAATTCAGATGCAATATTTTGAGTTCATGAGCCAATAATGTAGTGCTTTAAAAATAGATAATAATAATAATATGAAAAACCTTAAAATTTTATACATTGACTTCAAGTTAAATTGTAGTGCAGATGCACATTTCACATTCCGTAGCAAAAAATCGAACTATCAATTTGTGTGTGTGTGTGTGTGTGTGTGTGTGTGTGTGTGTGTGTGTGTGTGTGAGACAGCATGGACAGGCCAAGTATTGGGACACCTGGCTTTTCCACCCGTATGTACTTCTTCCTTAAACTGTACTCACACAAGTGTATTTTGGTGTCTCTGGATGATGTAGCATGAACTTTTTCTTTCACTTGAACTAGGAGAAGCAAACCGAATCCAGCATGACATTGCTTCTGTGCACAAAGCAAACTCCATGAAGATGTTTCACATGGACTGGAGTGGAACATCTCGTGCTACAGAGCTCTAAACTCTATTGAACACATTTGGAATGAATGTAAATGCTGAGTGCACCCCAGAAGCCTCCTCACCTCACCATCAGTACCTGACTTTACTAACACACTTGTGGCTGAATGAGCACAAACCGCCACAAGAAAGCCTAGTGGTAGATCTTCCCAGAAGAGTAGAGGTTATTATTAGAAGAAATGTGGAATTTGGATGTCCTGTGTCTCAGATGTCCACAAACTTTTATCCATATAGTGTATTTTCTAGTGTTACCTTGATCCCAGTACAGCCTCATAAAAAGTATTATATTGGAAAAAAAAAAAAAAAGATAAATGTTTTATATAATAAATGTGAATCAGGAGGTTATGTGCCGTGAATTCTACAAGACTTGTGGTATAAATAATATGAGGTCATTTTGGATTAGAATTTTCCTTTAATAAACATTTTGTTATTTTGTAGGATGCTACGGTCATCGTCGTCGTCGTCATCATCATCATCATCATCAGTATCTTTTCATTTAGATGCATTTCTGACATCCAATCAGGAAGCAGGGTTCTGTACCCAGAGGAATCAGGTTTGAACAGAATGAGAGCTGTGTGCAGATTATTCTTTGACAGATGGCGTGTGTGTGTGTGTGTGCGCTTGTGTGCGTGTGTAGAAGGGATATAACTCACATGTAAGAGGAAAGTCTGCTGAGCTACATATTTTAGGTGAAAATGTGTGTGTATGTGTGTGTGTTTATAGAAGTCACTAAGAAGATTCATTAGGTTCATTACATAGAGTGTGGCAGTGAAAGTAGTTAAAGTAAGTTAATAACGAGTGTGTGTGTGTGTGTGTGTGTGTGTGTGTGTGTGTGTGTGTGTGTGTGTGTGTTCTCGTCCTCTGCAGTGGGCTGGCATAAAGCCATGCTCTGAACTATGTCCTTTCTGCTTCCACACTTCCACACTCTCACACATTCACACCACTGCATTCTGCCTCTACCACATAAACACACAGTCAATACACATATTTCTTGCACACTTGAACCTGTATAGCTCTTAACACATAGTGCCCCCTTTATTCATTTGTGTGTGTGTGTGTGTCTGGACTGGAAGAGAGGGACTATTCTACCTCCATCACACACACACACACACACACACACACACACACACTGCTACTGAAGTGCCATCTATCATTTCCGTCCCCTCATGCACACTTTCTTTAGTGTGCTATTTTCCCAGCTGCTGCAACCTTAAACCCTAAACATGAAAGAAATCCTCTATATTTAAAAATTATATTAAATAGTTTGACGAAAAATATGGGTTTTAATGAGGTTTAATTGTTGATTAATAGACAAAATAACATTCGCTCAAAGCTGTGATTCGAACGCGAGTCTGCAATTTAAAGCTTTTTGTGTTTGTGATTAATAATTTTATATTAAGAATATTATATACTTCATGTATATTAGTTTCACTGTAGACACTCATTAAAGATCAGTGGTGAGCAGAAATTAATGTAATTCGTTACTGAACGTAAGTAGCTTTTTCACGTATCTGTAATTTACTGACTTGTTTCCATTTGGGGAGATTTTTACTTAAACTACATTTCAAAGTCAAATAACTTTTTATTCAACTGCATTTTGCGAAATCAGCCGTTCATTTTTCTTAATGAGTGGATAAAAAAAGCAGCGAGCGAGCCACCAATCAGGGTCGAGCACGCTTGTTTTGATTGGTGCTTGGTGGAATAAACTTATTAAACCAACATACAGTTCAGCATCAGTTCAACAGCAAGCAGAACGTTTAGAGAGGAATAAATGATGAAGAAACTCCAGACTCGAACTCACACAACACACGTGGCATTAAATGCGTGATTTTCTTTTTTAAGTAGTTGAAATGGTTTTGGGTTCATGATCATTGTAATAGAAGTCAATCAGTGTTTGAGTCTTTCACATCATTCTATTAATAGATCAGTGAGCTGAGAGTCACATTCGAGTCTTTTCACATCAACTGAGGTGATTAAGTAAAAACTCTCGTGACAAAAATTTTATAATACATAATAGTACTTTGGATACTTAAGTACATTTGAAGGCAAATACTTTTGTACTTTTACTCAAGTGAAAGTTTAAAGGGACACGTTTAGTTTTACTGGAGTCACATTTTTACTTTAACTCAACTACATCCACCACTGTTAAATATATTCCTAACTAAGAAACAATGTATGAATACAATTTTTGCAATAAGCTAATTCCTGGACCCAATAAAAAAAAAACTGCAACAGGACGACTAAAATCATAGCTAAACCAAGCACATAACCTCGAAACTAAAAAATGAGGACATGATGCTTAGAGAATGGGAATCTGGAAGTCATAGTGCTATTAAAATCATTCAATTCAAAATAAAACAACGCTAGCTGCCTGGCTAACTTACAAAACAACACATGGATCGTTTTTTGTGTTCACTATGAACTGATTATTTGATGTATTAGTAAAGCACCAGGTATAAAGTCAGGAGGTACGAGGTGTTTAATAGTGTAATTTGCAGACATTTTATTATCACACACCCATGGGTAATTGTGGAGTCTAAACAATCTTTACTTAAAAGTTTCCTCATGCCGTTGCAGTAGTGGGACCTGATCAACAATGGAACAATGGTGAGTCAGCATACAGAGAAGAGGTGGAACAACTCGTTATGGCGCAGAGACAATATCACTTTCTCTCGATATTGACAGAATGAAAAAACCATTGTTGACTTTAGTAGCATCACTGGTGCTCTGTCTTGTTAGCAGCTGTGCAGAGTCGAAACGCAGTGTGCTAATGACAAAGGACCTCGTCTGGCCCCTTTATCACCACCTGGCGGGCCAAAAACATTGAACCGAATCTTCAGCTACTGTGAAAAATGAGAACAACTTCCATCATCAAAACCTTCTACAGATGGACAACAGAGTGTCCTGTCAGTTCTGGTGTTTTTGAATCTGAAGTGGTGGATTGTGAGGACATCTGGATGTTTCTACCCACCAGTGACAGACCACAAGCACTGCATCCACAAGGTCTCCAGGACTGTAATCCTTTACCCTTCTGCCATCTGTTGGAAAGTACCCGAGCATCCATGCCATCACCACCAGACCCCAGAGCGTGTTCTACCCTGAGGCAGTTGGACTACTCAGCATCCACCTGGATGAATCAAGGCCTGCTCTAGAACAAACATCACTTGCGGACCTGCATTTTATCTTGACAGCATTACCTTGTGGAATTTGTTCACCTTAGAGAGTCACTTTTTCCTCAATTCTGCTGCAGTTTACAGGAAACTGTTCAAAATGGTTTCTTCGTGGGCAGTCTTGTGCATAACACTGCTGGAGGACTGGTGGTTATGGTCATATCATGGTCCACCCCCTCAAAGGGACCCCGTATAGAATCACCTCAGGGAATGGTAATAAATTACACTTAGATAAATTGGTAGATTAATTATTGGATGGATTGGATGGATGGATGGATGGATGGATGGATGGATGGATGGATGGATGGCTTTATTCTCCCACAACACCACCAGCTCTTTAGAAGTAGAGATGGACGAAATCCTGCTAGTGGCTGCCCCAGGAGTGAAGCCATATGTACCCCACGCTCACCCAGGAACAGAGATGCTGTAAATGTGTGTTATGCTCAACCCAAGGAGCCTCTTTGAGGTGCTGATTGGTTCCTATTCAGTTCTTCCTCACAGCAGTGTAGTCAAAAGTCAGCGGCTGGTTAGCGATGGGAAAAGTCATGGACCAAGAAAACATTTGTCTCTCAAATAATTACTGCAGAATTCTGCCCATCTGAGGAGGCATTGTGGGAGTTTTGTGTTCAGGGTTTTGTCTTTAAAGTGTCCTCACTCATCCAATTCAAAATGGGTTCCTCTCATTATAGGAACATTTTGTCCCCTCAGAGACCTGCTATAAACCTGAGCATGTGCCCTAATATACACTTCACTGAGGACACTGAGGACTCTATCTGTTCGTGTCTCTCTCTTTCTCTCTCTCTCTCTCACTGTATGTCTTTCTGTCTCTCTCACACCTCTGTCTGTCTGTCTTTCTGTCTCTGTCTCACCCTCTGTCTGTCTGTCTCTCTTACACCTCTCTCTGTCTCTCACTGGCTGTCTTTCTGTCTCTGTCTCACCCTCTGTCTGTCTCTCTCACACCTCTGTCTGTCTGTCGTTCTGTCTCATTCTCTCTCTGTCTGTCTGTCTCTCACTGTCTGTCTTTCTGTCTCATTCTCTCTCTGTCTGTCTGTCTCTCTCTCCCCCCTCGCGCTCTTTTTCTGTCTCTCTCTGTCTCTTACTGTATGTCTTTCTGTCTCTGTCTCACCCTCTGTCTGTTTTTCTCACACCTCTGTCTCTCTGTCTCTCACTGTGTCTTTCTGTCTCTGTCTCACCCTCTGTCTGTCTGTCTTTCTCTGTCTTTCTCACACATCTGTCTGTCTGTCTCTCACTGTCTGTCTTCCTCTCTCTCTCTCTCTCTCTCTCTCTCTCTCTCTCTCTCTCTCCGGACAGAACCTGCATCATTTGTTATTAACAAAACTTACTTACTTGCACAATAATTCAGTATTCGCGTGCTGTGTTACCTTGTTGCCGGTGGCTCTGGTGTATTGTGTGTGCGTATGGGTGTGTGTAAGGAGGTGGTGGTGTGTGTGTGTGTGTGTGTGTGTGTGTGTGTGTTGGGGGTTACACTATTAGAGTGTAATAGCGTTCACACGCGCCGGCCGGTACACTGCACCTCGTAATGCGCGTGCGGTACTGCTGTGCATGCGGCTTCCATACGTCCCGTTACTGTCTTCTTTCAACCGGACACACACACACACACACACACACACTCATCTCTTTGCATGTGTATGCGCGACTCTCTCTCTTCCGCACACACACACGCACACTGAGACGGGACAGAGATGGACTATGACAGCTACAGTGTGCTCTAACCGGACACGCTCGTGCGAGTGAGCGAGGATTTGCACACACACACACACACACACACACACACATACGCACATATTTCTTGACCGGACTTCATGAGGTAAGAGCGGAGCTCCGTCCCAAACCGCACACACCGCACCGCAGTCTGATCAGCACGAAGCCGGAACAGTGTGTGTGTCCCGGGGCTTTATTTTAATGCATGCACGCGACCGCCGGTGTAATGTCCCGGTACTGCTCGCACAGTGCGGTTTGGGACACGGCCGGTGAGGCTCACCGTCAAGGGCAGGTTTAAGTAGTGCAGGGGCTTTTAGTGCGCATGTCACTGCAACTTCCAAGTCCTGAAATCCAACTTAAACTCAATCCGGGAAATTATTCCGTGTGCGGATTTTCATGTGCGCGTGAGTTTGGTTTGCGCTCAGTTACAGCAGCCGCAGCCTCCTGCGCGCGCCAAAGACCCGTTCTGCCTCTCTGGCTCGCGCTCCCGTCATCACCCTCACACTGCGGCGGCTTCACTCTGCTCCTGTATGCAGCATCACAAAGACGTGTAATAACTTACAGTTATTGCATTTAACAGACGCCTTTGTCCAAAGTGACTTACATTTATCTCCTTTATACTACTGAGTAACTATAAGGGCCTTGCTCAGGGGCCCAGGAGTGGCAGCTTGGTGTGGCTGGGACTTAATTCACAACCTTTGGATTGAATGCTTTAACCACTAAATCAAATAAGCGATGGGGGTGGATTGGTAGCTCAGTGGTTAAGGCTCTGGGTTACTGATTGAAAGGTTTGGGTTGGGGGCTGCCACTCTTGGGCCCTTGAGCAAGGCCCCTAATGCTCTGTGCTCCAGGGACGCCGTATTATGGCCGTATCATGCGAGGAAAGAATTGTGCTGCAATAGATATGTGACAAAAAAAGGGTGTTTATTTGAAAAAATGAAGGTGAACGTCTTCACTTCATACACTAGTAGATGCTGCATGAAGTGGAGTTACAAAGTTCTTAACTTTGTCTTGTCTATACACACAAACACATCACCTACAAACGGTCTCCGGATGCTTTGTCACTGCCACTCCATTCAGTCCCTGTGCTACAGAGTATCTAATAGGAGTTCAGGAAAAGGGTCCTCCCTTAATGCTTATGGAAGGTCGGCATTTGAAGACCAGGGGTTCGGAATGTCCAGCTAAATAAACAATATCGGGAATAAACGTATACATTTAGCAGCGATCTTTTTGACTTCGAAAATTGATTGTTACGCAACACCGCCACGGACGGGGTTATAATGTTAAAATCAACCCTCACATAATGGAATGTTTTCTTCAGTCTGTGAATTAACATCTGTCGAGTATTGAATTAACCCTGTCGTAATTTGGTTAACGACGTCACTCGCTATACGACTGGGTATAAAACCGACAGTGTGGAAAGACCTTCAAGGTATCAAATTGACACCTACTGTGTTAATCATCAAATAACGGAAATGATGGGGTTTAATTGTGTTTAATTATGTGTTAAAAAATGTGTTGTGCTTTGCATCTGAAGAGTCAAACAGTCTCTTGTCATTCAGGAACACCACCAGTGTTTGGAAGCAGATTTATTGTTATATGAACATCTATAAAGGAGTAAAATGAACATGCACAGCTTTGAGTTAACAGTTACAGTGTAAATACACAATATGGACAGTATTATGACACCTGACCTTTCTGTCCATTTGCATTCTTATAACAGCAGGGACTGAATGGCGAATGAACATATGCTTTACATGGGTTGGAGTGAAAGATCTTGAGTGGCCTGCTATAGAGTTCTGAACTCAACCCTTATTGAACACCTTTAGGGTGAATTGGAACGCTGGCTGAAGCCCAGGCCTCCTCACATCACCTACATTAGTACCTGACTTTGTGATTGAATGAGCACAAAATCTAGTGGAAGATCTTCCAAAGGAGAGGAGAATTTTATAATAGAAAATGGGGACTAAATGTGGAATGGGATGTACAAAAAGAGGTAAATAATCTTCTGCTCAGGTGTCCACAAACGCTTCTTGATTAATGAGTTGCTGTGTCTAATCACTACTGAGGGCTTGGAGATAATGTGAAGCTGCTGTCTGACTTGAGATCAGTAAACATCTGCTGGATAGCAGGTGAACATTGTTGTTTGGGCTATTAAGGGCATATTGTGAGAGTGTGTGTGTGTGTGTGTGTGTGTGTGTGTGTGTGTGTGTGTGAGATGCAGGTGTCCAGTCATGGATCTGAGGTCGCTGTTCTTGCTGCTGCTGCTGGTTCAGTTTTCCGTTGAGGGCGATGCGAAAGACGGCGGCAAACCCAAGAAAGGCAAGAAAGGCAAAAAACCTGTCGTCTGCCCTTCGTGAGTCTCTCTCCATGTCTCTTTCTTTAGCTTTCTGACGCATTCTCAAACACACACACACACACACACACACACACACACACACACACACACACACACACACACACACACACACACACACACACACATGCAAGCCAGTCGCTGGTTTTATTGTCCTATTCCTACACTACACACTGTACTGTTAAATATAAAGGTTGCCAGATAGGGTTTTTTTAGTGGTTTTTTTTTTAAATGAAGGAGCTTTAAATGAATGGATCTTCAGCCATTTTTGTAAAAAAAAAAAAAAAAAAAAAATGCGACGGCTGCCAAAAATCTCTGTAGAAATGCTCCGAGGTTTTATTTTGCGTCATTTAAAGGCCAGAATGTACAATATAAAGGGCATTAAAGCACTAGGGTGGATGCTGTAAAGGAAATTGATCAACAATGGGGTCTTGCTCTTTTCCAGTAAAAGCACATCTACACATTGTAAGGATATGAGTATCGCTGCACCTGTAAACCAGTACACCAGTTATGAATACGGGATCACCTTGTACTATAATATTGTTAAACTGGCAGGTGATTAAACATCCTAGATTGCAGGTCAAGGTGTGATAAGTGGGAAATTCTGACTTAGAATGGACATAATTTAAACATTTTAGAAGACATGAAAGGTGTTTATTAATAGAAAGTGGACAGGAGAAATAGGAAAAAGCATAAATTCTCGCTAAGCAGAGATAAATCAGGAGAGCACAAAACAGGTGAGCACAGTAGGGCAACAACCAATAAGAGGACAGAAGGCGGAGTCAATTTTAGAAGGAAACTTGACTATATGAACCTATCAGGAAAAGGGAACTGGTAATACTCTAACATACATTACATGGAGAAAGGTTTTTACTCAATCAAAAATCAAACAAAAGTAATGAGCAAAGATGTAACAGGTGAACACAATCAGGTAACAAGCCAATGATGTAATAAGGAGAAGCCAGGATAAGAATCATATATGATAATGACAAAGTGCATGATGGGAACCTTAAATGAGTGATAATCCACAGCTGGATGCACATTTCAATGCTTGACACGGAGGGCCGGAGAACCTTTTTACACAAAGCAGAAGCCATTGAAATCCCTTAACTCATGCCTAGCTGTTGAGTATCCCATTTATACCATGGAATGAAGATCTGCCTGAATGGATAAAAATAACAGGTTATTATTTATATAAATACGGATCTGGAATTTTGCTGCTCTAAATCACACACAGAGATAAAATAATGCCATCAGATTCCATTTACTGTGAATGAGTTTGAATAAAAAGTGATTAAACATGATAGAGATTGTGCATGCCTTGTGTTTGTGAGGGATAGAGGGAGAGGGATAGAGAGAGAGAGAGAGAGAGAGAGAGAGAGAGAATGATTGTGCATCTGTGCTGCTTTTCTACTATTAATAATAACGCTGTTGGTGTTAACTCATTTTTTCGTATTATTTTTGTAATTTTCATGCTACCATAAGCATTTTGTAACATTCATCATGTACCTTTATCCTAATGCCCATTTAGCCCCTTCATATTTTCACAAAAATGATCCATTAAAATAAAATAAGGCCATTAGGAAAAGTGTACATCATTGTGACTGTATTATATTCGGTACAGTTGTTTATAAAGAAGCTCATTTATGTAGCGCGGCGAATAAAACCGTTCTGCCAATCAGAATTGAGGATTCAGACAGAACAACATATGCAACTGATACAAGCCCAATTCCAAAACAGTTGGAACACTGGGTAAAATGTAAATACAAACCGAATGCAAATCTCATAAGCCCATATTTTATTTACAATAGAACATCGAAAACATGTCAAATGTATAAACTGAGGGAATAAAAAATAAAAATGAAGGTAATTTTGAATTTGATGGCTGCAACACGATTCCAAGAAAAGTTGGGACGGGGCAACAAAAGTCTGGAAAAGGTGAGTGTTATTAAAAATAAACAGCTTAAGAAACACTTTGCAACTAATGAGGTTAATGGACAACAGGTCAGTAAGATGATCCGGTATAAATAGCTTATCTTAGAGAGGCAGAGTCTCTCAGAAGTAAAGATGGGCAGAGCTTCAACAATCTCTGGAAGACCATGTCTACAAGTTGTAGAGCAATTTCAGAAAAATGTTTCTTGACATAAAATTGCAAAACAGTTGAATATCTCATTGTTTGTAGGACATAATATTAAAAGTTTCAAAGAATTTGGAGAAACTTTTGTTCTGGGTGAAAATCCATATTGGATGCTGTTGATCATTGGGGCCTCAGGGGGCACTGCAGTTAAAGCAGTCATGATTCTGTAATGGAAATCGCTACATGGGCTCATTAATACCTCCAGAAATCATTATCTGTGAATTCAGTTTGCCATGTCATTCAAAATGCAGGTTAAATCTCTATCATGTGAAGAAGAAAGCATGCGTGAACATGATCCAGAAACGCCGCCATCCTCTCAGAGTGGAAAACTGTTCTGTGGTCAGATGAATCAAAATTGAAAAAAACACCATGAACACCACGTCCTCTGGACTACAGAGGAGAGGGACCATCTGGCTTGCTGACACTCAGAACTGTTGAGCAGCTAGAATCCTGTATCAAACTGATCTCCTCAGTTCCCCGATTTATACAGACAGAAGACTTGATGCTACACATTAGTAAACATGGTCATGTCCCAAATTTTTTTGGAATTGGGGTTGTATAAAAAAATATTGCATTTGATCAATGATTAATTGAACTAATACACAAGCCAAGTTTAACACTAGCTTGAAAAGTAATAGCACTATTAGGGAATGCCGTTAGCAACAGTTTTGATGTGCACTGTTTATCGAGATCTCTGCTAAAGATTTTTTTGGTATAGAATGTGTAAAGTGGGTGATTTTGTTTCTCGATTACAGTCAGTTATCAGCCGAGGACCTCGATCGAGTTCCTGCCAATTCGACCAGCAATATCCTGAACCGTTTGCTCGTGACGTATGACTCCCGAATCCGGCCCAACTTCCAAGGTACTGCTGTCCAACGCTACAAACTCATTATCTTTATTTCTACACAAAGACCATAATCTGACTGTTGTGATCTAAGGATCTATTCATATGCTTTAATGCCTCAGCATGAGTTTCAGCACAATGATATAGAAATTTCCAGAAAGTCCTAGAAAGTAAACCCAGGTACAGTTTGTACACAGATCTGACAAGCTCAAAGTATAGATATAGATGAGCTCATTAGGACTGTAATTGGAGTGTACTGGATAATTAGAAGCTCTCGAGTGTCACAAAAATGATGTTGGAATTACAGCGTGGTACAGGAGTGTAGTTTAGTGGTACAGGAGCGTGATACAGGAGTGTAGAACAGGAACGTAGAACAGGAGTGTGTTACAGGAGTGTGGTACAGGAGCATGGTACAGGAGCGTAGAACAGGAGTGTGTTACAGGAGTGTGGTACAGGAGCATGGTACAGGAGTGTAGAACAGAAGTGTGGTACAGGAGCGTAGAACAGGAGTGTGTTACAGAAGTGTGGTACAGGGGCGTGGTACAGGAGCGTGTTACAGAAGTGTGGTACAGTAACCTAGAACACGGCGTGGTACAGGAGTGTAGAACAGAAGAGTGGTACAGGACCGTGGTACAGGAGCATGATACAGGAGTGTAGAACAGAAGTGTGGTACAGGAGTGTAGAACAGAAGTGTGGTACAGGAGCGTGGTAAAGGAGTGTAGAACAGAAGTGTGGTACAGGAGTGTAGAACAGAAGTGTGGTACAGGAGTGTAGAACAGAAGTGTGGTACAGGAGTGTGGTACAGGGGCGTGGTACAGGAGCGTGTTACAGAAGTGTGGTACAGTAACCTAGAACACGAGCGTGGTACAGGAGTGTAGAACAGAAGAGTGGTACAGGACCGTGGTACAGGAGCATGATACAGGAGTGTAGAACAGAAGCGTGGTACAGGAGTGTAGAACAGAAGTGTGGTACAGGAGCGTGGTACAGGAGCGTGGTACAGGAGTGTAGAACAGAAGAGTGGTACAGGAGTGTGGTATAGGAGCGTGGTACAGGAGTGTAGAACAGAAGTGTGGTACAGGAGCGTGATACAGAAGAGTGGTACAGGAGTGTGATACAGAAGAGTGGTACAGGAGTGTGGTATAGGAGCGTGGTACAGGAGTGTAGAACAGAAGTGTGGTACAGGAGCGTGATACAGAAGTGTGGTACAGGAGTGTAGAACAGAAGTGTGGTACAGGAGCGTGGTACAGGAGTGTGGTACAGGAGTGTAGAACAGAAGTGTGGTACAGGAGCGTGGTTCAGAAGTGTGGTACAGGAGTGTGGTACAGGAACGTAGAACAGAAGTGTGGTACAGGGGCGTGGTACAGAAGTGTGGTACAGGAGTGTAGAACAGAAGTGTGGTACAGGGGCGTGGTACAGAAGTGTGGTACAGGAGTGTAGAACAGAAGTGTGGTACAGGAACGTAGAACAGAAGTGTGGTACAGGGGCGTGGTACAGAAGTGTGGTACAGGAGTGTAGAACAGAAGTGTGGTACAGAAGTGTGGTACAGGAGTGTGGTACAGGAGTGTGGTATCAAAGCGGCAAAGGACAAGAGCCCTTATTCCACAATCATGCTTGAGCAAAAGCATTCCTTTCAAAGTTCTATATTTGAGGTACATTTTGCAGTTATAGATTTCATACGAATACACACCACTATCATGAATTAATTGTGTGTGTGTGTGTGTGTGTGTGTGTGTGTGTGTGTGTGTGTGTGTGTGTAGGCATCCCAGTGGAGGATAAGGTGAACATTTTCATAAACAGCTTTGGCTCAATTCAAGAGACCACAATGGTAAACAACTTCATTTATACTGTTCTATTGTGTCTTTTTAAATAATGTTTATCAATTTATCTAAAACATAATTTTATCCATCCATCCATCCATCCATCCATCCATCCATCCATCCATCCAAACTCTTTATTTATCCATCCATCCATCCATCCATCCATCCATACATCCATCCATTCAAACTCTTTATACATCCATCCATCCATCCATCCATATATCCATCCATCCAAACTCTTTATCCATCCATCCATCCATCCATCCATCCATCCATCCATCCACCCATCCATCCATTAATTTTTATCTATCTATCTATCTATCTATCTATCTATCTATCTATCTATCTATCTATCTATCTATCTATCTATCTATCTATCTATCTATCATTTATGAAATTGAAACAGCTGCTTTCTCTTGCTCTATGTTCATTTCTCAGGATTACCGTGTGAACATTTTCCTGCGGCAGCGCTGGAACGACCCGAGGTTGCGTCTGCCAACAGACTTCAAGTCCGACGCTCTGACGGTGGACCCAAAAATGTTCCAGTGCCTGTGGAAGCCCGATCTGTTTTTTGCCAATGAGAAGAACGCCAACTTCCATGACGTGACGCAGGAGAACATCCTGCTGTTCATCTTCCGCAATGGCGACGTTCTCATAAGCATGAGGTCATTTTTTCTTCACTTCTTTCTTCCTCTTCTGCATATCGGCTCTGCGCTTTCATTTTATGAGCTCAGAAATGAAGCATTCACCAAAATCGGGGCATGTTTTTATGTTAATGAGGTGAATAATCAGAGACACTTGGGGTGTGTCTCATGCGTATGTCATGTAAATATGTACAGAGAAGAGATGAAGGTTTTAAACGGATCTTTCACTCTGTTTTTGAAGTCGTCCGACAGTTTCAAGAATCACGCGTGGAGTAGTTTGTACATCATCCTGATGAATAACGGCTATTAGGACTGCAAAAGGGAACTTCCTCAAGCTGCAAAGAGAAAACATTCAGTCCATGAATATATAATAATTAACAGTAGTATTGTACATACAGAAATGTGCAAAAGTTTTAGGAGAAAAATAATTCATTTTTATCAATTAACAAAATGGAAAGTAAATGTCAAATCAAATGAAAATTTGATCTCCCTCTGCTTTTCAGTTCTTACTTTTGCACACAAATTCAGGGATTTTGTAGGATCAGACTCAAGTTTCTGATTCAAGACGGTGCTTATGATCATCAATTTATTATGTAGTTTGAAACCCAGTCATTAACTGAAACTGAAACAGTTGCGTAGCAGCTTCAAACTGGGTGAGGAGCCAAACTCTGCTAACAAGGTGAGGGTGTGGAGGACAGGTGTCACAGATCATGCACCACGTCAAAACTGAGCTCAGCAACAAGACACGAGGGAGTCCTACTGCATCATTAAAGTCTCGCCCAGGCACAGATTTCAAATGTTTTCAAAATTCAACCTGTTTTGAAGAAGCACAAAGAAACGGGCGAAGTTGAGGAGCGTAGATGTAGTGGTCAGACAAGCAAACTTAACATATCTACTGTCCTGAGAAATCTGGTCAGAAGTGTTCTTTATGGAGGAGTTGCAGTCAAAAAGCCAAACCTCTGACATGAAAACAAGGCTAAGCGACTCAACTATGCATGAAAACATAAGAACTGGGTCAGAAAAATAATGCAGGTTGTTTGCTGAAGGGCTGAATGAGTTTCTGCAGGCAACAATGAAGCACGGTGGAGGTTTCCTGCAGCTTTGTTTCTGCAATTGGAGTTGGAGAGTTGGTCAGGATTAATGGTGTCCTCAATGCTAAGAAATACAGGCAGATACTTCTCCATCATGCAGTAGTATCAGGGAAATGTCTGATTGCTCCCGAAGTTATTCTGCAGCAGAACAATGACCCCAAAATCATTAAAGACTACAATTCTTACAATAATTCAACATACAGCCATTATTGTCGAAAAGGCTGCCAACAAAAGTGAGTACACCCTCAGTGATAACATCTGTACGTCATGTAATCATGCAAAGCCAAATGTCCTATTTATCATGTTGTTGTTTTTGTCTGCTTAACAGAACCATAGAAATGTATGTATCTTGTATTAGAGCAGTTAAAATGTGTTGCTTTGAGTCCAATTTTCTCGTACTGACCACTTGATGTTCTACATGCACCTCATGGTAAAGACTCTCTGAGGATTTGAGAATTAGAATTGTTGCTCTCCACAAATATGTCCGAATCTGTAAGATGATCAGGAACACCCTGAAACTGAGTTACAGTACAGTGGTCAGGGTCATACAGAGGTTTTCCAAGACCACTAAGAACAGGCCTCGCAAGGATCCATCAAAGAAGTTGAGTACACGTGCTGTGCGTCAGGTGCATGAAGCTGCTTCAAAAAACAAATGCATAAGTGCTGCAGCATTGGAGGTTGCAGAAGTGGAAGGGCCACTTGTCAGTGATGAGAACAAACGGCACACACTGCAACAAGTCATTTTGCATGTTGTCGTCTTAGAAGAAAGCCTCTTCAGAAGCTGGCTAACAAGAAAGCAGTTGCTGAAATCAACCTCTCTAAGAGCATGAATTACAGAACCATGTCCTGTGGTCTGAAGATAAACTTGTTTGGTTTAGCATTTGTGGTGATGCCCTGGTAAAGAGAACCAAGCATTGTGAAACATTGTGTTTCGCCTACAGTCATGCATGGTGGTGGTAGCATCATGATCTGCATGAGTGCTTCTGGTACTAAGCAGCTCCGGTTCATTGAGGGAAACGTGGATTCCAACATGTACTGTGACATTCTGAAGCAGAAAACGGCTGATCGGCAGTTTTTCAAGACACTGACAAGGTCACAACTGCCTTCCTGAGGAAGCTGAAGGTGAAGGTAATGAAGTGGACAAGTAGAACCTGTGGACAAGTCTTTAGACCTGGACCATATAGGCACCTATGGGTCATCGTCAAGCAGAAGGTGGAGAAGCGCCATGTGTTACATCCAGCAGCTCCGTGATGTCATTATGGAGGAGTGGAAGAGGATCCCAGCAACAACCTGTGCAGCTCTGGTGAATTCCACACCCAGGAGGATTAAAGCAGTGCTACATAACAGTGGTGCTCACACACAATATACACACTTTGGACACAGTTTTGACATGTTCACTGAGGGTGGACTCACTTTTGTTAGCAGTTATTGAGACAATGATGGCTGCATGTTGAGTTATTTTTAGAGGACAATAAATCTGTACTGTTATAAAAACTGCATATTGACTACTTTAAAATATATTTACATATATAATAATAATAATAATAATAATAATAATAATAATAATAATAATAGTAATAATATATCTCTATAGTATTGTCCCCTGAGAAGATACACTACAATGGTTGCTGATAAGTGAGGGGTGCACTTACTTTTATGAGAAACTGTGTACAAATATATATCTCAGATGTCTGACAGCAGGAAAAGGAGTAAGACCAGGAACATTGAAGATGTTTAAACTGTTCTTGTGTGGATGGAAATAGAAATGTCAGTAAGACAGAGTACATGTGTGTGAATGAGAGGGTGGGCAGTGGAGGGATGCAGTTGCAGGGAGAAGAGGTGGAGAAGGTGGAGGAGTTCAGGTACCTGGGGTCAACAGTGCAAAGTAATGGAGAGTGTGTTAGAGTAGTGAAGAAAAGAGTGATAGCAGGAGTGATTTGTGATAGAAGAGTGTCTGTGAGAGTGAAAGGGAAAGTTTATAGGACTGTGGTGAGACCTGAGATGTTGTATGGTTTAGAGACAGTGGCATTGAGTAAAAGACAGGAGGTGGAGCTGGAGGTAGCAGAGCTGAAGATGTTGAGGTTTTTATTGGGAGTGACGACGATGGACAGGATTAGAAATGAGTTTATTAAAGGGACTGCGCATTTTAGAGACAAGGTGAGGGAGGTATGATTGAGATGGTTTGGACATGTGCAGAGGAGGGACATGGGGTATATCAGTAGAAGAATGCTGAGGATGGAGCCACCAGGCAGGAGGAAAAGAGGAGGTTTATGGATGTGGTGAAGGAAGACATGCAGGTAGTTGGTTTGAAAGAGGCAGATGTGGAGGACGGGGGGGTATGAAGACTGATGATCCTCTGTGGCGCCCCCTAATGGGAGCAGTCGAAAGAAAAAGAAGAAGTAAATAGATAGATAGATAGATAGATAGATAGATAGATAGATAGATAGATAGATAGACAGACAGACAGACAGACAGACAGACAGACAGACAGACAGACAGACAGACAGACAGCCCACACGGTCATATTGTTTAGCCATGTGTGTGTGTGTATGTGTGTGTGTGTGTGTGTGCTCAGCTGGAATGTATTGATTATGTGATTAACCCAAGGAAAGCTTGTTTTCTCTGATTGTTTCAATCGTTGATTATGAACATTAACACAATAAAGCTGTAGGTCTCTGAGCGAATCCTTGTCGTGTTCCACTCTGTCTCAGGTTCTCTGCTCTGCACAGTACAGAAAGATGGAAAGATGGAACTTGAGACTGTATCATATTCAGAAGACGAGGATTCTGGGTTTGTGCTTGTCATGTGTGTGTTAGCCGTAGGCCAGGCACCCAATCTCGCTTTTTCTCTCTCTCACTCTTTTTTCCTCTGCCTCTGTGTTTTTTCCTCATCTGCCACTGCGGCTCTTCAGGCAGCCGGGCCTAATGAAGCTTGCAGTGTGTATCTGCTCATAAACCTCTCCTTCACACACACACACACACACACTCTGTGTTTCATGAAATACAGAATCTAGTCTAAATGAAGTTTTATATAAGGTATATGAAACTTCAGCATGTGTCTGTGTGTGTGTGTGTGTGTGTGTGTGTGTGTGTGTGTGTGTGTGTGTGTGTGTGTGTGTTTGCAGGTTGTCAGTGACTCTATCATGTCCACTGGATCTCACCCTTTTTCCCATGGACACACAACTTTGCAAGATGCAGCTAGAGAGCTGTGAGTACACACACACACACACACACACACACACACACACACTTAAACACTAAAAACACACCCATGCTCTAGATCAAATGGCGCACCAGGGTCTTCTAGAGCTCTTCATGTTTCTGTTAATGTACTAAATTCAAGAAAAACATGTCCTCTATCAGCCTGGACAAATCAGCAGAACGTGGCCTAAATGACATTCATGCGAACACTGAACACCATCCAAGCATCGAGACGTCTGTGTATCTCTTAGTATCTTCTTGGAAAGTTACTTATTTTCAGAGTGTATTGTGTGTGTTTGAGTTGATTTCCGCAATACAGACTGTACAGTGTTCTTCTATTTTTTAGAAAATGCAAACTGAAGAGACAGACTGTCTTTTCTGACTGTTTCTTGAATTTGTGTGTGTGTGTGTGTGTGTGTGTGTGTGTGTGTGTGTGTGTGTGTGAGTGTGTGTGTGTGTGTGTGTGAGAGAGTGTGTGATTGTTTCAGCAAAAATGGTACAAATACAAAAGAAATCCAGACGATTAGCGTATTAGGATTCTGAATATAGTCAAAATATTCACAAAATTATTCTCTATTAAATAATCACCCTTTAATACAATGATATTTTTGGGAAGTTTTTGGATCCTTACATTTGTGCTTGATATCGTACTATAACATCTGGATGTTCATAAGTAAAACAGACCTAGTTTTATGAAACATGCGTCTAATGATATATTTTTATAAAATGCACTGTTTTTATCAGTGTTTCTCTCGCAAAAATAAAGCATAATTTCCATGCTCTCACCCTGAGGGTGCACAAACTTTTGCTCTGTAGTGTATAATGATAGTCATTACTGTGTGCTAATATAAATAGTATAGTGTGAGTTGTCGAGTCAGTGGGGGGCCAGGCACAGTGCGTCAGCAATGCAGTCATCTGTGTGGGAGGGAAAATGTGCTAGGTCCAGAGTACAGAAGACATGCGAACACACACACACACACACACACACACACACACACACACACACACATGTGAATATACTGTTTGTATGAAACAGGCAGTCTATATGAGTAGGTGACATAGCAGACCAGAATGTATGGGGATCTGCAGGATTTTGTGTGTGTGTGTGTGTGTGTGTGTGTGTGTGTGTGTGTGTGTGTGTGTGTGTGTGTGTGTGTGCGTATGTGTGTGTGTGTGTGTGTGTGTGTGTGTGTCAGTATTGATGAAGTCAAGTCAAGTGTTTTTCTATAGTATTTATCCCTGATGAGCAGCCATGGTCAAGTCAAGTCAAGTTTATTTCTATTGCACTTTTCACAACAGACATTGTCTCAAAGCAGCTTTACACAAATCAACAGTGATGGTAAATGATGTGTGTTTATCCCTGATGAGCAGCCGTGGCGACTGTGGCAAGGAAAAAATCCCTTAGATGTTATGAGGAAGAAACCTTGAGAGGAACCAGACTCAAAAGGGGAACCCATCCTCATTTGGGTGACATCAAGAGTGTGATTATAGTCTTTAAACACTACAGAACACTGGAGAGTGAGAACTAACATGAGCACTGGAGTGTGTGATTATGAGTGATGTTCTTTCTAGAGTCTTATACAGTCATTTGAGGTTATGAAACCAGGAGCTACTGAGCAACTCATAAAATTCAACATTTGAGATCATCATAGACCAACACCAGCTTCTCCATCGTCCAGTGTCCAAACTCTACATGAAGTGAAATCCAAATGGCACTGGTACGTCTCTAGATGGTTCGGGATGTTTGCCTCTTTAAAGGTCCACAATCTTCATGAGGTGGGACACGAATGGAGCTGGCACAACCAATGATACAGGCCTGTCTTTCCATCAGTCACAATGATGGTGGCCTCTGTTCCCATCATTAATAGTGATGTAGGTGTTCCCATCATTAACCTCCTAAGACCTGAGCTTTGGTTTGGCTTGCATTGTAGATTTCTTCGAGTTATTTGTGGTTATATGATGTCACTTATGTGGACACTCGGTCTGTATCTACAGAAAACAATAAAGACACCATCAGTAATAGCGATGTAGGTGTGGCCTTTTTTACATCAATAATAATGATGTAGGTGTGGTCTCTGTTCCCTTCAGTAATAGTGATGTAGGTGTGGCTTCTGTTCCCCTCATTAATATGAATGTGGGTGTGGCTTCATTTCCCCTCAATAATATAGATGTGGGTGTGGCTTCTGTTCCCATCATTAATAGTGAAGGAGGTGTGGCCTTTGTTTCCATCATTAATACTGATGTAGGTGTGGCCTCTGTTCCCGTTAATAATATTGATGGAGGCATGGCCTTTGTTCCGATTATTATTAATAATAGAGGTGTGGCCTCTGTTTCGAACAATAACATTGAAGGAGGCGTGTCAGATGTAGTCTGTATTCCTATCAGTAATAATGATGGAGGCTGAAAGAAGTAGCTGTTGCTCCCGTGTTTGTCACTGTGAAGAAAATCATGGTATCAGTGTAAAGACCTAAGTAAAGGAGTGTGTGTGTGTGTGTGTGTGTGTGTGTGTGTGTGTGTGTGTGTGTGGTTTGCAGACGGCTACACCACGAAGGACCTGGTGTTCATGTGGCAGTCTGGTGACCCAGTTCAGATGGATGAGATCGCTTTGCCGCAGTTTGATGTCAAACAAGAGGACATCGCTTACAGGAACTGCACCAAATTCTACTCTGGGACAGGTACGCACATACACACACACACACACACACACCACAAGCTGCCACAAGCTCTTCAACAGAATGCTGACTTTCCTTTTCTATGCCCTCTTAATTTGTGCCTGAATCGATGCCTCTGAAAGCATTTAAAACTTCTTCAGACAGATACACACACACACACACACACACACACACACACACACACACACACACACACACACATTCAGTATATATATATATATAGCCTTCCTTTTCTTACAAACCTTATTGAATTTCACCAAAGTAAATTGGAAGAAGGCTGCACTATAATGAAAGTCACATGCAGCATGTATGGATTTTATGCCTCTTCATGGCTCAGAAAACTCGTTCTTTTGATTTTAATTAAAGGCTATAATTTATATTTTCCAACAATTCCTACATAATGAAACAGTTATCAAGCTAAAGAAATAGGCCTGGTCTCATTTATTCACCTTCATTATTTATCTTTAAATGTTCAGATCATAAGGAATTCAAATTCAAATAAACCCCCCAGAAAGAAAAACAAACGAAAACAAAATATCAATTCTCCGGTCTATAACTTGTTCTCGGACCTGGTCGGTCATCTCTCCGTTTCTCTGTTCTCTTTTTACGAGGGAGAGAGATGAAGAAAATACAGACACATGTATACATGTGACTGTGTGCTGTTTATTGTACCTCTGTAATTGTGTGTCCATATAGAAGCTCTTTGTGTGTGTGTGTGTGTGTGTGTGTGTGTGTGTGTGTGTGTGTGTGTGTGTCTGTGTGTGTCTGTGTGTGTGTGTGTAGGGGGGAGGTGACTGAAGCGGTTACTTTTTCTACAGACGCTGACTTGTGAGGCTTCGTACTTGTAACTTCCATTATAAGAGAATAAGATTTGTTTAATATACTTGATGACGACATCATGGAGAAGAGGTCATGTGACCTAAAGCAACTACGCTTTTGCTTGTGTTGTTGGTGGTCGTATTGGTGTTGGTGTGAGTGATGCTGGTTGTATTGGTGATGGTGTGAGTGATGGTGGTCGTATTGGTGTTGGTGTGAGTGATGGTGGTTGTATTGGTGTTGGTGTGAGTGATGCTGGTCGTATTGGTGATGGTGTGAGTGATGGTGGTTGTATTGGTGTTGGTGTGAGTGATGGTGGTTGTATTGGTGTTGGTGTGAGTGA
>NC_060911.1:2925000-2972500 GCF_014805685.1 Silurus meridionalis | reverse complement strand
GAAGGTTGTGAGTTCAAATCCCAGCCACACCAAGCTGCAACTCCTGGGCCCCTGAGCAAGGCCCTTGCCCCCTATAACTGCTCAGATGTATGAATGGGATAAATGTAAGTCAGTCTGGATAAGGACGTCAGCCAAAACGTTACGGCGTAAATCAGGAAGACGTGAGGGGATCTGTTTCCTGTTCATTTTGGTGCAGTATGAGTTCTACACCAGCTGAATGAACAGGGTGTGAATGTGCTCCTGAAGTCCACAGAGTAGAAGAAACCCTATTCTTCCTGCAGAAACACATCAATCCTTTATTTTCTGCCTTTAACTGTTTGTACTATTAATAAAAAAAGCCAGATATAATAATAGAATAGAATAAGCGTAATAATATTCCAGATTTGTTTTGATTGAATAAATTTGCAGGAAAATGAGCTGTTTCACATTGGCTTCACATGTATAACGCTGCCAGGCTGCAAATCCGATTCCGAGATCAGATTGAGATCAGATGGATTGCGGCGTTGCGAGCCGAAATCAAGGTCCTGTCCAAGAACGGGGGAACCGGCACTGCGGGGGTCCAGTTACCGCGGCTGTATTGTTTCTCCGGGGTGTTTCTTATTGCTTTAGCTGTTTTTCGACGCTCGGTTTTCCTTCACATAAGATTCCCAGAGTTGAATCAGTTCACTGGATGCCACAGTTTATTACGCTGATCACATCAGAGCCTCGTTTATCAGGAAAGCTTTCGGGAGAAGTCGTGACTAAAGCGATGCGAGTGCTGCTTTATTGCTAGTGTTGTTATTACAAAGGAGTAGCCTGTGGGACTGTTTGTTTAAGAAAGAGGAACGTAGAGGAAGTGTCAGATTGGATTAGTAAAGGGGCGTGGCCTGAGTGTTGGCTGGTTTTGATGAAAAAGGCATGGCTTGGAAAAATTCACAACGGTGTAGCCTCTGTGCCTGTTTGTCTTAGTGAAGGAGGAGTGGCCTCTGTACCTGTTTGTCCTAGAGAAGGTGTGGCCTCTGTGCCTGTTTGTCCTAGAGGAGGTGTGGCCTCTGTGCCTGTTTGTCCTAGAGGAGGTGTGGTCTCTGTGCCTGTTTGTCCTAGAGGAGGTGTGGTCTCTGTGCCTGTTTGTCCTAAAGGAGGTGTGGCCTCTGTACCTGTTTGTCCTAGAGGAGGTGTTGTCTCTGTGCCTGTTTGTCCTATAGGAGGTGTGGCCTCTGTCCTTGTTTGTCATAGAGGAGGCGTGGCCTCTGTGCACCGTTCCCCCAGTGAAGGCCAACGCATGTCATGCAGATCTTCATGGAGCTGGGCTTTGTGCACAGGGGCACGGTCATGCTGGAACAGGTTTTGGGTCTTCATGCAAAGAAATTTATTACAATAGTGATTCTTTCTGTTCCTTTACAACTTTTGTTTTGATTATAGCTGGGAAAAAGAAGATAAATATAAAGGTTTGAGTGTATTAAAGACTTCCTGTCTCTGCCTGCAGGTTATTACACATGCGTGGAGGTGATTTTCACTCTCAGGAGGCAGGTCGGCTTCTACATGATGGGTTTCTACGCTCCCACGCTCCTTATCGTGGTCCTGTCATGGCTGTCTTTCTGGATTAACCCGGACGCCAGTGCTGCCCGCGTTCCTTTGGGTCGGTCTGGTTTGAAAAATACTGAACATTCGATGCTAACAGAAGCTGTGCTGACATGGAAAAGCTGAACCAAATAACTTCAGTGTTTATTGTGTATGTCTTTGTATTATAGCTTTTAATAAAAAAATCTCTCTCTCTCTTTTTTTTTCTTTCTCTGCAGGTATTCTCTCTGTCCTCTCGCTTACCAACGAATGCACATCTTTAGCATCTGAACTGCCGAAAGTCTCCTATGTGAAGGCCATCGATGTCTGGATGATCGCCTGCCTGCTTTTCGGCTTTGGCTCTCTGGTGGAGTATGCGGTGGTTCAGGTGTGTGTGTGTGTGTGTGTGTGTGTGTGTGTGGGAGATTAACACAGCATTCATATATCCTCAAGTAGCAACACCTTTAGGAAATAATGCTGGCACTCCAGATTCTCTCTTTAGGAGTTAAAGCAGGAATTCAGTATTTCAACATTTCTCTACAGTACATTTTACAAACATCAGGACTCAAGCGAAATCCTTTTACAGTCATGATATAGGACGAGGAAAGTTTTACGTCACGTGACATTTTCCTGCAACTCTGGAATCTCCATTATATCGCTAAGATCTAACCCATGACGGTTTGTAAAGTAGGGTGATGTCATGTGACCATGCGGATAATTATCCAAAAAGTGAGTTTAATACCAGCGAGATTCAGGTTTTATAAGTTCCTCATACACTATTTGGACAAAAGTTTGTGGACACCTGTGCTTTAGATTACTAACTGTGCACATCGTCATGGAGCTTTGTGCACAGGTGCATTGTCATGCTGGAACAGGTTTGGGTCTCCAGTTTTAAGAGGAGATTTCATGCACCCATAGACGTCCTATACAATTGTTTGCCTGCAGCTTTGTGGTAACACTTTGGGAAAGAACCGCAAATCACTGAAAGATTTGGGTGTCCCAATACTTCTGCTCAATAAATGTGGAGTGGGATGTTCAAAAAGGTGTCCACAAAATATCAGATAGTCTACCAGTAGAATTTATTCCATCTCAATAAAACCATCAGTATTTTCTTTTTACTCCAAATCGACATAAACTGATGAAAAGTGGTAAAGACAAAAACTGTTTTTCACGTGCAGTAGAATGTTAGAAAATTGTGATCTACTCCGAAACATTTTAATAACGTGCTTGATTTGGGTTAAATAACGATCCGATTCATTTCCTATAATATTGCATAGCACAATCCCTCAGTCATCCCTCAGGAATATTTGTCCGGGAATCATTTCCAAGGCCTCAGAAACGGTTTCCTGGCGTGATTTACGGAGGGAAAAATACAATTAAATACGAGCTGGGATTTAAGCCAAGACTTTGGAACGCTCTTTTACAACCAGACTTGTCAGAACCAATTGAACTGAGCATTACTTCAGTTCCAGTGAAGCTCCAGGGGAGTTACGAGTTGCTCTGATGTTACTCTGGTCTTGCCAGAAGCTCCGGTCCGGTCTGGTTTTAACGGCGATTTTTCACGTGACGCGACAGGTGATGCTGAACAGCCCCAAGCAGATCGAGGCGGAGAAGGTGAGGATGGCGCAGAAGGAGAAAGAGAAAGAAGAGAAGGAGAAGGAAGGGAAGACGGCGTCCAAGGCAAACTCCATCAACGGTACCGGAGGAACCCCGATTCATGTGAACACACTGCAGGTGGGCGGGGTTTACACACCTAGTTATTTTATTTGCATTGGGCGTGGCTTAAACCCACACCAAGGTGTGTGTTTTTCATTAATACTATGGAATGACAATTTTTTGAAAACATTAGTGTATTTTGAGATGCTTTTCTGCTTACCACAGTTGTTATCAGAGTGTGTGTGTGTGTGTGTGTGTGTGTGTTAGATTGCAGTCTTTCCCCTGGAACATTTCCTGTTTTGCAGGAAATTACAATCAGCCGACTGAGAAGCAGCTCAGCAGTCGACACGTTCTGCAAATCTACCGCACTCTCTGCTTTTCTACATTTTTAATGAGACAAGAGCAAAGACGAGAAGACGTATCTGTAGGGTTTGAGTCTAATGGGCTCTAACAGACGAGACGCCTGAAGCGGTAGTGCTGCAGCACACCGAGGGTTTTGTTCTTACAGTGTAAAACTCCGTCACGCGAGTTTGATCTGTTAGACGCAGAACGATCCGAATCGGGATTTCCATCAAAATCATCAAGCTACTTAAACACACAGCCTCCGAGAACAAAATCAATTACGGTTCGGTTTGCTGGTGAAGGGGAAATAATAGCGATGGGAGTGGGTTTATTTCTGACCAATCAGATTGGCAGGATGACCAGGATGGTGCAAAAATCGTGATCCAGTTACAACTCAAAAGACAAATCTTTTATAATCACAGCATCAAGTCAAGTCAAGTTTATTTCTATTGCGCTTTTCACAACAGACATTGTCTCAAAGCAGATTTACAGAAATCAACAGTTAAGGTGAATGGTGTGTGTTTATCCCTGATGAGCAGCCGTGGTGACTGTGCCAAGAAAAAACTCCCTTAGATGTTATGAGGAAGAAACCTTGAGAGGAACCAGACTCAAAGGGGAACCCATCCTCATTTGGGTGACATCAAGAGTGTGATCATCTCAGGAAATGCCCGATTCCTGTTTTTCCACAACAATTTCCAACTGTATTATGTATTTATAAAAGACACATGAACATATTTTTACCCGTTTATTGCTCTATGTGCTGCTCCTCAGCCTCTCTCAGTGCTGTGTTGTTGTTTATGTGTGTGTTGTGTGTGTGTGTGTGTTTGCATCTCCAGGTGGTTGAGACTCGTTGTAAGAAGGTGTGTACCTCCAAATCGGACCTGCGCTCGAACGACTTCAGTATCGTCGGCTCCCTGCCACGTGATTTCGAACTCTCCAACTTCGACTGCTACGGGAAGCCCATCGAGTCCACAAACGCTCTGCTCAAATCGCAGAACAAGAACGCCAAGAAGCCGGCGCCCCCGAAACCCGTCATCCCGTCCGCCGCCAAGCGCGTCGACCTGTACGCTCGTGCCCTCTTCCCTTTCTCCTTCCTGTTTTTCAATGTCATCTACTGGTCCGTTTACCTGTAAGACCTTCCAAAACCGTGTGTGTGTGTGTGTGTGTGTGTGTGTGTGTGTGTGTGGATTTCAGCATGCATGACTGCCAGGACAGGGTTTCCAGCATGCACAAAGTGTTTGAGACTCTAAATATCTTCCCAAACTGAGGATGAGGATACGTGGGGAAACGTGTCCACACGGCAAAAATATCCAATCCAAATGAGGCTCGTGTGATGTTTTAATGAATATTATTATTTTTTTGGATTAAGAAAGTAGTCAGGAGCTGCTTGGTGGCAGTGGCAATTGCCAAATGGATGTAGATTCCTTGTAGATTTTCTGTTAACTCAGTAAAACAGTAATAAATAAATAAATAAATAAATAAATAATAATAATAATAATAATAATAAAAATGAAGACATATATTTTTGATATTTTCTTTATATTCGGTTATTATTCAAATCATTAATTATTTATTTATTTATTTATTTATGCTTCAGACGTTTAACATCGTTGTTGTTTTTTTTTTTATCTCCAATTTTCCAGCATACGTATAAAATATATTTTATATTAAGGAATTCCCCAAACATTCTCCATCCACCGTAAAAGTCGAGAGAGTGCGATCGAAAGGGAAAGGGGGCGGGGCTTCCGGGTGACGTCAATTCACCTGCATGATTCGTTTCGGATTCGTACGTCGAGTCGCTCGGCTCTGTTTTTACGGATGCTTGTTACTAAGATTGATAGTAATAAAATCTAATCAGCGATGTTGATTATTGATAAAAAAATTGATATAAATGATTATACCTACACACACACACACACACACACACACACACACACAGTTATATAAAGTATATACACTATATGGACAAATGTTTGTGAACATCTCATTGCACATTTATTCTCCTTTTTGCTGTTATAATAATAATAATAATAATAATAATAATAATAATAATAATAATAACCTCCACTCTTCTGGGAAGATGTTCCACTAGATTTAGTGAAGATCTTCCACTCCAACTCATATAAAGCATATGTTCATGGAGTTTGCTTTGTGCACATGGGCATTGCCCTGGTGGAACAATTTTGGATCTTCTAGTTCAGGTGAAGGTGAAAAGTCATGCCACTACATCTAAAGACGTCCGATCTCGATTGTGTGTCTCCAACTTTCGGTTTGATGAAGAACCACATACAACTGGAAAAGTCGTTTTTCCCGATACTTTTGTCCATACAGTTTATACGTGTGCGTGTGCACGTATAATATGCAAGTTTTTTATAACAGAGTATCGCATATATCGTATTGTGATGTCCAAAATTATTGGCGCCCTTCCTATAAAAATGAATGATCGTGGATTGTTAACGAATCAGAAAGTGTTGTTGTGACGTAGTTCATAAAAATTGTTATTTATTAATGAGAGAAAAAACAACAACACTGCTGCGGAAAAAAGGATGTATTTTAACATCCGGTCAATTACAAAACGATTCGTTTGATCGTACAACCAAGATACAAACAAAAGTGCGACTTGTGTTATTATATCACTATTATATCGACATTTGTTCCTCTACGAGGAAAGAAAAGTGATGCGTCTGCGTGTTACAGGATCTTACTGAGCACATGTGAAGCCAAAACTCATTGGTAATCAGATCATTTTACATCTGTGTGTGTGTGTGTGTGTGTGTGTGTGTGTGTGTGTGTGTGTGTGTGTGTGTGTGTGTTCTTTTTTTAGCACCTCTGTACTGACCCAAATGTATTCGAAACAATGCTTCCTCCCGTATACTGTACTAAAATGCAGACTGGGCATTTTTCCGTGGCTGAATATGAACTTGAGTTTTTTTTCCTCAGCTCAGCTGCTTGTGTTCTGCATGTTTCCCCAAAGACTGTGTGTGTGTGTGTGTGTGTGTGTGTGTGTGTGTGTGTGTATTTTTCTTTTCTTTTTTTTTTTTTGTACGAGTGTGTACCTTCAATTGGAGATGCTCTTCCAATAAAGTGCTTCGTTCATCACCGAGGGTCTTTGAGTTCTTTCACACCGTGTAGCATTAAAAACAATTCAATGGATTATACTGCGGCCTCTGGAGGTCCGAGGCAGGAACGTAACGTTACACAACCTTCTTATTACAGTCACTGTAATGAAACAGATTCTGATTTTCTCTCGTTCGTGCAGACGCAGAACCTTGAAGATGGTTTAATACACCCACAATCACAGCTTTGGTGTTTCTTTGTGAAAGTTCAACGTCTAAAAAGCGATTCCAGATGTTCTGAGTGGTGAAGATGCACCTGTTAGTGGGTGGATTTATTTATTAGGCAGCAAGTGAACATTTTGTCCTCAAAGTTGACGTGTTAGAAGCAGGAAAAATGGGCGAGCGTAAGGATTTGCGCAAATTGACGTCTAGACGTCTGGATCAAAGCGTCTCCAAAACCGCAGGCTGGTCCGTGTGGTCCGATCCAACAGACGAGCTCCTGTAGCTCAAACTTCTGAAGAAGTTCATGCTCGATAGATCAGCACAAAGGGGACCAACACAATATCAGTCATAATGTTACACCTGATCAGTGTAATAAGTGTAACACCAACATGGTGTCCTTGAACAGATGTTTTACATGAAGAAGCCCCTCAGAGCTGAAATCTGATTCGGTGATCAAATCCTTTTGGTGTGACTAAACGTGTTAGAGAGGGTTTACACGAATCATAGTTATCTCTAAAAGGTGTGGAAAGGTGAAAATGAGAGATGATATTTGATACGTTAAAAAAGAGCTCTGGAGGTTCTTCTCATCTCCTACGCTCTCCATCTCGCTTCAAGGAGACGCCACCGGGTGAGGAAACGTGTGCGTCGATCGTCTTTTGTAGCGACTGCTGTTAGATTATTAAACGCTGAGTCAGGAAGAGAGAAGGTGTGTACATGTCTACAGTTTTCTCTAAAAATATTGGCACCCTTCATAAATACATATGAGGATCATTCCAGAAACCGGGGGGTAGTGTGTGGGATTTCAGAGCTCGTCTCTGACACATTTGCAGTTTGGCTCACACTCTTTTTGTCTTGTGGCTCAGATTGTGATCTGATCCACAAATATGAAATTATTAGAACATTTATTCTCCCAAATATTTCGAATGATTTTGCTTTGGGATTTTTTCGTCAAGCCGTTATACCATGTGGTTCTTTCCTAAACTCTAGAGTGGAAGATCTCCTGCTGTAGAGCTCCAAACCTATAGAACAGCTTTGGGATGGATTTTTTTCACGCCGACTGCACCCCAGGAACCTCCTCACCTCACCTACCTGACTTTACTAACACGCTGTGGCTAAATGAGTCTCGCACAAATCTCCACTTAATCTTGTGGAACATCTTCTCAGGAGAGTGGAGCTCATTATAACAGGGAAGCGTTAACTCAGTGTGGAATGGGGGGGGGGTGTCTGATTTACTTGTGAAAGTGTTCCTGCAAATGACTTTTGATTGTCTATTATGTTCTTTTCATACTACGATAAATATCAGGAGCATCATCATGCTGGAACAGGTTTATGTCTCCTAGTCCAGGTGAAGGAAAAGTTTCATGCTACAGCATTCAAATACAATGTGTGCCTTCAACTTTGTGGGAACAGATTGGGGAAGAAGGACATATTAGTGGGAAAGTCAGGTGTTCCAATACTTTTGTCTCTATAGTGTATGTATACAGCTGTCACTCAGGTGGACGAGGATAAGATCACTGTCATGACTTTTCTCTAACTGCTTGACAAGATCACTTCTTTTCCTCTCTTTTTTCCCCCCTTTAATAATCTCTTTGGCCTTTCTTTTTTTTTTCCAGTCCTCTGGCGCCCTCTGGTGAATAGTATAACAACTGCACTTATTACGTCATGGAGAATCAGAATCAGTTCCTAGAGTCAACTCGAATGTAAAAGCAGACGGTGTGTGTATGATGTATTTCAAAGATAAAGGAAAAGTTATGGAGCACAAAAAGAGTCAGTACATTAGAAATGTGTGCGTTTTTCAGTGGAAATCTTCAATTCCTTTGTATTTGTATTGCGCTTTTAACAATGAACATTTTCTCCAAGCAGCTTTACACAGATAATGTGCTGATAAAAATTTATATGTTCTTTATAAGTGTACGTGTATTTGTCCCTGATGAACAAGCCGGTGGTGACTGAGACGGCATAAGGAAGAAACCTTGGGAGGAACCAGACTCAAGAGGAACCCGTCCTCATCTGGGTTGCACTGAATATCCATTTATTACAGATAAACGATGTTGAGGTGCAGTGATGGTGATCAGAAAATCTAAAGGCAAGTATGTGTTTGCTAAACAACTACATCTGCAAACTTTTTCATTAATGTAGATGTTGGATCAAAGGCCTTCACACAAAGACTTCCTCATTCATTTTTCAGAAAATTCTTCAAACTAGTGGTGTTCTGTTTTTTCCCCCTTTTATGAATCGCTTAATAACGTTTTATTCAGCAAACCAAAAATCCAGTCTCCTGATCTGATCTCCTGAACTTTGATCCGATTTGCCGCTTCTGTTCAATCCTGCTTTTAAATGAAGTCCTTCCTTCTTTTCTACTTGCTTTAAACCTCTTACTCCAACCTTCTCTCCTGTAGATCTTTCTGCTTATTGCCTTATCCTGCCTCATCCTCATCCCTTCTTCTGCTTCTTCCTGACTTCAGAGAGAATTCAGAGCTGCGTCCCAAACTGCAAAAACACACACTGTACATTTTATTAAAACACAACAAAGCGACAAAATATCGTTGATAACAGAGCTCTTTGTGAACTACGAGATCTAAAACCAGTTTTCAAAAACAAGCTTTAAACCTAAAACAGTAAGAACTGCTTATCAAATCAGCCAAATGTTTGTTTGTTTGTTTGTTTGTTTGTTTGTACAATCACACTTTGAAAATATAACTACCTTTATTTTTGTTGTAGCGAATAGAACATGTGTATTGAATTATGACACCATTTCCTTTCAAATACAATGAGTTTTTACTTACCATGTAGCAGCATCTGGTACGGTCTGAGATCCTCCAGTACCTGCCTGAGATCCTCCAGTACCTGATTAAGATCCTCCAGTACCTGCCTGAGATCCTCCAGTACCTGTCTGAGATCCTCCAGTACCTGTCTGAGATCCTCCAGTACCTGCCTGAGATCCTCCAGTACCTGTCTGAGATCCTCCAGTACCTGATTAAGATCCTCCAGTACCTGCCTGAGATCCTCCAGTACCTGTCTGAGATCCTCCAGTACCTGTCTGAGATCCTCCAGTACCTGAGATTGGCACTCAAAGAGAAATTGTGCCTTGATTATAAGTGTGTCTTGAAGCTGCAAGCGCATTCTTCAGCTTTTGAACCTTCGGTGGTAGCTCACTTCGACCTCAGTTCAGCATCACCTGCTGAATGGAGGTAAAAGATTACAGAACGGTGCAGTTAAATCCGCCGTGCACTTCACCCTGCTGCTGATTATATGCCTGTTTTAGATTGTGTTGGGGGATTTTATTGCTTTGGAAGGGACAGTCGATAGTTACCGATGATTCCATTGTTGTTTTGTCCACCTGTGATGATTTAGATTACACACATAAAAATGTTCACATTTCATAGAAAAGTTTCAGTGGGTTCTAATTTTTAATACTTAAACATAGAAAAAAAAATAAAAAATTTAAAAAATGGCGTCCTCTTAACTGCAGTAAACTGTAGCTACAATAGTCAAAGGCAAATGACTCTTTTTAACGACTGTTACTGCAGATAAGTCCAGGCTGAAAACATGGACATCCAAAGAGCAGGTAAACTGCAGGAAAATACCAAATTTACTCTTTGAAAATATATTTTTTTATTCAAATCTGCCAAGAAACAAACCTAGTCTAGTATTTTCACTCGTGAACCAATCACAACCTGCGAACGTTCTGCAGCGCTGAAAACAGGGGGTGTGGCCAAACGTAAAACTCGATAGTTGAAGTTTGTTTAACAAAAATTAATCCACTTAGTGATTTTATGTGCTGACATTCAGTGTGTGTATTTTTATTCTGAGTTGTGCTGTGTCAGTCTCTATCTAGAGATCTCGATTTTCAGCCTTTTATATATATTTATACCGTGGCAGGTTAATAAACTCATCAGAATTCAGCTTTCAGTCTATTCTTCCACAATGTAAAAAGTAAAAAGGTAAAATGAATGGATTTGGCCTCCTTTCAAATCGGTTTGCCTTCATTTCGAATCCCCTGGAAAAACCGTAATGCACAGAAACAATGTAGAAAAATGCATGGATAAACCTGGGGTGATTTTCGGAGGTGAATATCGAGGTTTCTGCTACAGATGATGAATGTGGTGGTGCAGCTGTGGCTACAGTGAAAGGAGACGTGTTGTGAACACAATCATTGGTTTTCTTGATTTAGTAACGACATTATACATATATACATAGAGTATATATTTGACATATCAGTGATGGGCCCTGCATTTCACCTGTGCATCTTTCAGACCTACAGTGATGTCTTACCTGAACCAGTCCACCATTACTCCACGGTTATATGCAGTATATCAGAGCACAGCATCACTGTCAGGAATCTTACACGTATAGAACGAATGTCGTTACTAAATCAAGAAAACCAATGATTGTTTTCACAACACGTCTCCTTTCACTGTAGCCACAGCTGCACCACCACATTCATCATCTGTAGCAGAAATGATGCAGAAAGCAGAAACCTATACGCTTCGGCTTAAATCGGCAATTTCCGTAGGCTCGTTTATTTATTGTTCGTGTCCGTTCGGCTCTTTCCGTCTTCGGCTTCACTCGGCAATTTCCGTATTCGGATCCTGCGGCTTCGGAAAGGCTCGGCTATTTTCGGATTTTTGCTCTCTCTCTCTCTCTCTCTCTCTCTCTCTCTCTCTCTCTCTCTCTCTCTCCCCAGTACCAAGACACCGCTCGGCTCTATTTAATCGGCTCTTCGGGTGTGCTCGGCTCTTTCCGTCTCCATCATCATTCTCCCCGCGTCCGTGGCGGCTGAAACTCTGCGCTCGTGGTCGCACGGAGCCGCAAAGGAACCGGAGCGACAGAAGAATCCCCCCGTCTTTCCCCTCCTTTCCACCGCGCTGTCCTCTCTCATCTCTACAGGAGACGCGTCTGTCTCTCTTTTTTTTCACCTCCCTTCAAATCGTCTTTTCTTTCCTTTTTTTTCTTTGTATTTATTTTAAGCATGAATCGACTCAGCGGCAGCAGCGCGAGCGCAGTTTTGTGAACGTGCACGACGGAGGGAAAGAGAAATTGTTATTAAAAAAAAAAACAGAGGATGATGAGGAATTTGTCGGGTTTCCTGTTTGTACCCGCGTTATGGGGACTCGCATTCGGGGGATCACCGAGCGTCCAAATCGGTGAGCATCACGTGGTGTTTAGATAATGCACAAAAAAATTAAAATAAAATAAAATAAGAGGTTTGGATTGAATCCCGTTCTTCATCACTGAGACTGGGCCGGATGGAGGGATGGAGGGATGGAGACTGGCAGCCTGTGGCTATTTTATATCCCCATCCTCTGCTGTCATATTTATTTTATCTTGGTGTTACAATGTATATAATAATTGCTATAACATCTGGCCCCTGTGTGTGTGTGTGTGTGTGTGTGTGTGTGTGTGTGTTTTGATGCCCTCAGGGGGCCTGTTTCCGCGCGGTGCGGATCAGGAGTACAGCGCATTTCGGGTCGGGATGGTGCAGTTCGGCACGGCCGAGTTCCGCCTCACTCCGCACATCGACAACCTGGAGGTGGCCAACAGCTTCGCCATCACCAACTGCTGTAAGTCTCCAGCCTTCATACTGGATTTTTTCTTTTTTAGGTTTGGAAAGCAGGCGTGATTTACCTGCCCTGGAGATTTACGCATAAATATTTTACGCACTGGATCGACTGTGCGCAATTCCCTCTCCTCCTCCTCTTCCTCCTCTTCCTCCCCGCAATCCACCTGCTCACTATGAGAACCAAGTGAAAAAAAAAAAAAAAAGGATTCTTCTCCCAGAATTCCATGTTCCTTATTAGTAGCCTGTGCGTGGCATTTCTCAGCCTGTCCAGCATCTCAGGATGATGAACCGCCCCAGAGCGCTCATCTGCGTGTGCTGCGGGAACGCGCCTGAAGAGCGCGCTCCCGAGCCGCGTTATCAATTAACCCCTGTGTTTATTCACACTGCCGCCTCCGTGCTGACTGACTGGAGGAACATATTGGGCCATGTGGAGGTGTTGAATAGGTGTGGGCTGAACCTCAGCTCAGTCCCAAATGCCCGCCTAGTGCACGCCTTTTGCACATCTTTGGCCTGAAACCCCACTTATGTAGGGGGGGATTGTGTGATAATTGCTGCGTGAGCAAGTCAGATTTGGTTTCCATGGTAACAATGGATAAGACCGCAGCCCTTTTTTTTTGCACTGTGTAGACACACCGTACATCCGAAGTGGTAGCTCACTGAATAAGATGTTGAACTTATGATTGGAAGGTAATGGGTTCAATATTTATAAAATATTTTTGGTCTCAATGTCACATTCATTATACAATTCCACATTCATTACTCTAACACAGATTAGACAAGCTGGGGTCAAAGCACAGGGTCCGCCATGATACAGTGCTCCTGGAGCACAGGGGGTTAATGGCCGTGCTCAAGGACCCCAAGAATAGATCAGTACCCCAGAGCCTTAACCTCTGAGCTACCATTTCCACAAGAGTTTGTGCATGTGTGTGGTAGATGCAGTGGCTGAGCTGCGCTATTGGAAAAGTTTGTGCCTACTTACCCTTTTGTTATTTGCAAGGTTTTTTTTTACTCTTATGGAGTTCAGATCTGGGCGTGATGTGAAATCAGCCATGCTGTGATGTACAAAAAAAATTAGCATAACCAATTCAAAACATGTATGAGCTGTAGATCGATTTTTTTCTAGAAGATTGTTAAAAATCATTAACATGATCCTGACGTGGCGCTGTGTTGTTGGAAATCGGTTTTGAGATTTCTATAGGAAATGCACCAGAAATGTTTATCTCTGTGTTCGTTGATGACGATCGTGATGGTAAAAGTGTTCAGCATTTTAATAATTATAGAAAATACACTCAGGCTTGTTTGTGCTAAGAGCTAACTAGGCACAAAAACACGTGCAAAAGAAGAAAAAAACACACTAGTAACTAGTTACCCATGACAGGCTAAAAATCAGCATCGTTGCTAATAAGTGAAAATAGCACATTTTACTTTTATCACAAAATCTTAAATTGGGTTGCATTCTGGCTGAACGTTACGGTTTATAATTGACCTGTAAATGTTTCAACAACTTTTCTCATCTTTTCTTTTCACTTCCTCGATTGTTGTTTCGTTCCTTTAAAAACTCACATGTACAAACTCTTTGTGAGATTTTCGGACACGTCACTGTACACTGGCCGTTTGACGATTCCTGAGTTCCTGAGGATCATTCTGATCCTGGTCTACAGACACCCGTTAAACCTCAAGGCTGAAGAGCAGCCAGTAGAAACCGATGACCCGTGCCACGTGGTTCAAGGTGGAATATTTAAGAAATAAGGACCAGAAACATGAAAAATTGCGCCCATTATGGGACTGCTTTGTATATAAGACAATTGTATAGGTGTCTTTGGATGCATTAGAATGAAATGTTTCCAATAGTTGAACTAGGAGACCCAAACCTGCTTCAGCATGATCATGCCCCTGTGCACAAAGCCAGCTCCATGAAGATCTGAGGGAGATTTTCCTTGCCACAGTCGCCACGGCTGCTTATCAGGGATAAATACACACCATTCACCTTAACTGTTGATTTCTTTAAAGCTGCTTTCAGACAATGTCTGTTGTGAAAAGCGCAATAGAAATACACTTGACTTGACTTGGGTTGGATTGGAAGATCTTCAGGTATCTCCAGCTATAGAGCTCAGTCCCTATGGAACACCATCAGGATGAATCTCACGTAACAAATAAAGTACTTGCTGTTATTAGTAAACGATCGGAGATAAGGTAGTGTGTGTGTGTGTGTGTGTGTGTGTGTGATACAATGAAATTCCATTCACCTATAGCAGGTGTAAAGATCATCTTCTGCTCACCAGCTTTTTGTTTTCTGCCTCTTGAAACTTGTTGAAAAAGTGCGAACACTGGAGACTCCTTTCATCGAGACTTAACTGATATCCTCAATTTGTTGTAGGAGCAATAAAAAAAATCAAGGACCAATCAGGAGCAAGGATTCCACAGCGCCGCTCGAGGAACACGCCCACATTTGTAAGCCCAGCGTCCGTGAACAAAACATGAGTCATGTAGGTTTGCAGTGAAGGACTGCGGCTCTGGCATGCCACATCCACTGCACCATGTCCTCATACTGCCACGACTGCTACGTCTTATTAACGTGAATGGCAAACACACACACACACACACACACATACACACATGTGCAAGTGCTTACAATAGCTATGAAGTACTTATACATTTGAACATTTGTTGATATAAATACAAGCAGAGGAAACAGATATGGAGGTGAACGCACTGAAAAGGTGAAAGTCCCACAGCTATGACCACGCAGTCGAACAGCATTGTGGGTAATGTCAGAAACGTGACACTTTCTACATTTTCGCCGTCAGGCATATTTCTCTTCATTCCTGCTGCATGTGAACGAAGCACCAAGAGGAATTAAACAAATGAAGAATTATTTGCTTGTCATTCATTGCCATAACGACGGCGCTTCATATTCGTACGCCGTTACGCCCCGTATGACTTTAAGGCTTCGTGGCAGTTCGGTGTCCAACATCTGTTCCCCCCTGTTATCCATTACCCTAATATTTATGAAGCCTGTCAGAGACTAAATATTCTGCGCACACATACACACACACACACAAGCGCACACACACTTGCTATTAAAAGCACCTGCTGCAGTTCCACTTGGCTATTATTCATTATACCCGAGCACCTTATATTTTATTCCTCTACAGTGCATGAATCATGGATCTTTCGTTTTGCCTTGCGTTTTATGTCGCGTCCCAGCGACAAGACTTATCGAAACACACACACACACACACACACACACACACACATGATCGTGTGTAACAGTCGATTTATTTAATCCATGTCTCTTAATCCATATCTGAAAATAACACATTTGATGGAAAGTGTAAACTAATATTGGCAAAGTTTCTTGTGTTTCTCGTATTCGAGATCGTCTGCACAGCTGATACCAGGATTAATGCGCTCAAGAGTCGGTTTCGTGTCCTCTTTTTCAACATCCCATTAAACACCAAGGCCCCATTTCCTGTTCTAATAAGCTTCAGTCTTCTGGGAAGAAGTTCCACCTGATTTTGTGGAGATTTGTTTGGAATTTCATTCAGACACAAGTGTGTTAGTAAAGTCAGGTACCGATATAGGTGAGGTGTGGAGGTTCCTGGGGCGCAGTCAGCATGAAACATTCATCCCAAAGGTGTTCAATAGTGTTTGGAGCTCTGTGGCTGGAGATCTTCCACACACTTCCAACCCATGTGTAGTATATCTTCATGGAGCTGGTTTTATGCACAGGATTGCACTGTCATGCTGAGAGAGTTTTGAGACTCCGATATAATTGTGTGCCTCTTTGCCCTGACAGTTTGAGGAAGAAGCACATATGGCTGGAGAAGTCAGGTGTCCTAATCCCCTGGATGTCTCAATTCAGTGTCTCCATTTTCCAAATGTTCAAACCTCAGAGCTACAAAATGAAAACAAACATGGAAGGGTGGAAGATGAGCTGATGTTTTTTTCCTCGTGGTGTTTTAGAGAGTTATTCTTGGCTCGCTCGCTCGCTCATTAGGGATCTGCACGCTATGTGCTGGTGGTTTGTTAAAAGGGTTAAGCAAATAAAAGTCGCTGCTTGAGACTGCATCATGGGCACTGATCAGCATGTCGAAATACTGTATCTCATGTGTCCTTCCTTACATGCTGCAGTACACATCCCACAGTCTATACGTGTACGTGTGTGTGTGTGTGTGTGTGTGTGTGTGTGTGTGTGGAGAGAGAGAGAGAGAGAGAGAGAGAGAGTGTTTGTGTGTGTGTGTGTGTGTGTGTGTGTGTGTGCGTGTGTGGAGAGTGAGTGTGTGTGTGTGTGTGTGTGTGTGTGGAGGAGAGAGAGAGAGAGAGAGAGAGAGTGTGTTTGTGTGTGTGTGTGTGTGTGTGTGTGTGTGTGTGCGTGTGTGCGTGTGGAGAGTGAGTGTGTGTGTGTGTGTGTGTGTGTGTGTGGAGAGAGCGTGTGTGTAAGCATGTCCCATCACATAAATATTCACACCGATCCATGCAGGGATTTATTGCTGAAGACAGAATGAGAAACGTGCGAGTGTGCACTTACTCTCCTACAGACAGCCTCCCAGTCCAACAATCAGCAATCACCTTCAGAGAGAGAAAGAGTGGGGAGAGAGAGAGAGAGAGAGAGAGAGAGAGAGAGAGAGAGAGAGAGAGAGAGACAGAGAGAGAGAGAGAGAGAGAGAGAGAGAGAGAGAGAAATAGAGAAAGAGAGAATAAGACAGATTAAAAGGGTAAAGAGAGAGAGGATGGGTAAAAAAATAAAGAGACAGTGGGGAAAGTATGAGAGAGAGAGAGAGAGAGAGTAAAACGAGTGACAGAGAGAGGTTAAAAAACAGGGAGAGACTGAGAGAAAAAGATAGAATGTGGTAGAGAGAGGTAAAAAAATATATATAGACAGAAAGAGTGAATAAGAGTAAGGTGAAAAAATCGAACGAGAGAGAGGTGAAAGAGAGAGAGAGAGACAGAGAGAGAGAGAGAGAGAGAGAGAGAGTAGCTGGGGCTATAAAGAGAGAGACTGAGAGAGGAAAATGAAAGGGAGGTGAAGGTGAAAGAACAGAGTGAGAGGTGAGAGGAGAAGAAAGGGTTAGAAAGTGATATAAAAAGAGAGAGTTAGTGAAGGGGTATAAAAGAAAACGGGACAGAGGTACAGGTGAAAAAGAAAGAGACTATGAGGAAGAGGGATAGAGAGAGAGAGAGAGAGAAAGAGAGGTGAAAAAGAAAGGGAGAAAGAAAGAAGTAGAGAGAGAAAGGGAGGTAAAAATGGTTAAAAAAAAGTGATAGAGACAGAGGGATTGCTGAGAAAAGAGAGAGACACAGGGAGAAAAAAGAGAGAAAAGGGGGACAGAGTGAGTGAAAGGTGAGAGATACACAAAGAGACTTTTTTGACGTATTATAATCCTTCATTTGAAGTCGTGTTAAATGGCAGACGGTTTCCGGTCGACTCGTTAATGAAATAAATAAAGAGATAAATAAATAAAATGATAAATAGATATAAATAAAATCAGACCTGACAGTTAAAGGGTGGGGGTGGGGGGAGGGTGTGGAGAGATCATTTAGTTCAGTTCTGTTGTAAAGTGCAATTCTTCTTCTACGACAGAACACAGAGCGTCTCCACACCACAGAGTCTCAAACATCTTCAGATCCCTCATAAAACTTTTAATCAACCAAAATCAGGTCTGGAGAAGATTTTGATTGTGTCACAGTCTGCATTTTGTGTTATTTTGTTTTTTATAATGTAGGCCATTTTAGCCTGCCCCCAAAAATAAAATGAATTAGTTGGCACATAAACCTGTTTCTCCTGATGTACTTAAAACCAAAAACAAAACTCTAAAAAGTAAAATTCACATTAAAACACCTTAAAATAGTTTTTAAAAGCTTAAATAGCGACTGTAGCCTGGAGCAGTGAGTAAAAGTGTGAAAAACAGTTTTTCTCTGTGAACAGAACGAACAGTCCTGTAGAACATCAGGGTTTAAAATACAAATAAAAGAGTTCACAGAGATGATGCAGTGTAAACTCCTCCACTGGAGGTCCACCCTCCCACTCAGTTTATTCTTATTCCCTGTCACTGTCCCAAAGTTCATTTCCCCTTCACCCCTGCACTCCAGGAGTGGACCTCCACACCTGTCGAGGTCAGGAGCGATCTCCAGCTTGGAAAATAGTTGCTCCTCCTCCACCTGAACATGCTCCTCTGGACCTTCTGCGATGGAGCTCGTTGAGGATTGCAGAGACCGGAGTCCCATATGTGCTGCCAGGTCCTCCCCTCGTGACATGTCTGCCCCTCTGACGTTTACCAGCTCCCAGAGTGTGACGATCTTTCAGGAGATCAGAGCTCTGGAGAGTGCGGGGGTGGTCGCACCAGAGATGTCCAGCCACCTCCTATAGACCAGGGGCTCCTCCAGCAGACAGTGTAGCGTTCCGTATTTAATTTTATTTAACTTTAAAAAGTCAGTGGTAAAAAATGGTAATCCAGAGAGATACAGTGCATTTGTTCTGTCCTGTCCCAGTCCTTCCATCCTGTTTAAAAGTACACTGGCTGCTGTCCTCCATACCAGGTTCCTAGGCCCGGTTAGGAGTCTCTGAATGAACAGTAGGTGAAAGGCTGCAGTTCTGATGGCTGGATGAAAAAGCCCTTGCCCCCCTTCCTCCTTGGGCAGATGGAGGACACTGTGGGATCCAGTGCCGTGCGCTTCCAACTGCTCAGTCTGCCCTTGATGTGCTCTACAGTGCCTTCCAAGTTTTTATTTCAAAACTCATGACTCCCCAGGTAGACACCCAAGTATTTAAAACCACCTTTTCTCCACACCAGGCCTCCCAGGAGTCTCGTCTCCCCTTCTCCCCACTCCCCAACTAAAACTGCTTCACTGTTTCCCCAGTTTACTTTTGCTGATGATAAAAAATATTAATTAAAACATTCACCTCAGACTGGGATCCCACCATTACAGCCAGGTCATCTGAGTACGCTGACAGGTAAAGTGACGCATTAGTGTGTGGAATAATAAAACCAGAAAGTCGATATCTCAGATGAATTAAAAGAGGCTTGATTGCTAGAGTATACAGCATTCCTGACAGTGAACAGCCTTGTCTTATACTTCTGTACACGCTAAAAGGGGCACATAAACCACCATTAACCTTTAGTACACTCGCAATTTCACTTGATCATTACTATGAAACCAGGGTTGAACCCAAAGCTTTTCAGCACCTTCCACAAGTATTCATGCTCAACCCGGTCAAATGCCTTTTCTTGGTCTACGAAAATCTGACCAGTCTTTAAGCCTAATAGCCTGGAGACGTCCAAAATGTCACGAATTATGTACACGTTATTAAATATCGACCTGCCAGGCTCACAGTACGTCTGGTCATGGTAAATGATCTGCTCCATCACCTTCGTCAGTCTCGAGGCTAATGCTTTTGACAGCATCTTGCAGTCAGTGCACAGTAGTGACACGGGGCACCAGTTCTTCAGGTGGGTCAGGTCTCCCTGTTTTGAAAGCAGGGTCAGGAGGGCTCCTGGGAGCTGACCACCCTTTACACTGTCCTCTAGGACTTCCAGCACAGAAAGCATTGAAGAACTTGGCAGGGAGACCATCTATTTCTTGCGCCCACCCGTTCTCCATGCCTTGGAGATCAGTGACAGCTCATTCTCTTTTAAAATGTTTTATGTCATAGACAAACTTTTTACTCTTTGACTGACACATTTTTCCGCCACTTGGATGTTCTTAAAAATTCTTTTATGTCTTCAGCACTATGAAACAGGTTTAACGGTTCCTCCTGTGAATCTGGATTAAAAACTAAATCTGACATTGTGTCTTCGCTGTCTGATTCATATCTTCATATGTTTCTTCGCCTGCTTTTTGCATTGTCCTCTAACTTCCTTTTTTTTCTTAGTTGGCACTTTAAAAAGGGGTTTATCTTCCATCTCCACATCTCCCACATCCCCTTGCACTGGTGTAGTGGCCGGTGTCTCCTGGTGACAGCGCTGCACCGCTGTGCAGTCTACTGTGACTTTTTCGGGTTTACATGATTTTTCCAGGTCCGGTTCAGCCGAGCGAGGCTTCTTCCAGTTCAGTTCAGCCAAGCAGGGTTTCTCCTGGTCCGGTTCAGCCGAGTAGGTCTTCTCCCAGTTCAGTTCAGCCGAGCGAGGCTTCTCCCAGTTCAGTTCAGCTCTCACGGGTTCTACACGCCACGCTCGCCCTTCCCCACGTATGCATATAGAGAGAGAGAGAGAGAGAGAGAGAGAGAGAGAGAGAGAAGATTTTGAAAGAAATGAGGTGTGAATGAGTTTGTTTAGTGGGTGCTGTGGGTATGTGATGCACCAGAGAGAGCGGGAGAGAAGAAATGACACACGTCGGCTTTATAAAGGCCATTCCTCTCGAACGTGGGATGAAAACCAAACACACACATACACACAAATCTCTCTTTCATTTCCACTCTGCTCCAGAGGTCAATATGAATGTAAAGTGTTCTTGATTCTGATTGGTCAGGAGCTGCAGGTTTATTTTCCATAGTAACAGTGTACTGATCAGGGAAAAATGAACAGTTTTTCCTGGGCACGTTCCGGTTAATGGACGACTTGGCTATGTTTAGGCGTGCAGCATTAGCTGTAATTACAACGTATTTCCTCGATAGCGGAGCAGTTACTTCGAGCTCGTACGTAAAATCTCGGACGTTCAGTGGAGCGTTCCTTACATGCAAAGTGAACAGAGGCTGAAATTCGAAGGCTTAGTTGAAAATCCGGTGCGGTGGACGGCTGCCAGAAAGTCTGTGGCCTGTAGATATTGCCGCTTTTGTATCGGATGCGCCGTCAGCCTAAAATAAAGTCAGGATTTTAGCACCTGCTCGTGTTCTTTTTATGTGTGTTGTCTTTACTGGATTTCACATCAATGAAGAGCACTTTTTCCGCCAGCTCTCTCACAGACGGCTTGCACAAGAGCGAGCAGGTTTACGAATGATCATCCGTTTGCTTTTTTTTTTTTTTTACCAGAAACCGTTATGCTTTCTCATCCTATCACTTCGGGTCATGCCAATTTTCTGTCTTTGTCCCAGATCTTTACAAACCTCATTATAAATCATTATACATCTTTTTTCAGAAAATAAATGTGACAATTAGAGCAATTTAATAATAGTAATAATAATAATAATAATAATAAACCTTCTTTGTTAGCCTAAACTCTTTTAGAATCGCTGACTTTTTTTGATTTTAATTTATTTTTGTTCATGGATATGTTTCCAATTATTCCAAATAGTCCATTCTTTTTATTTCATAGCGTTTCTCACGGGTGTGCTAATTCTAGGGGTGTCTGTTTACATTGGAGTTTCTAGCCAATCAGATTTTCAGGGTCAAAGGTAGCTCCTATAAGGTCTTCAGATTTTGAATTACTGAGGCCCTCTGGCAGGCGTCCAATCATGTTAGCGAGCGCACTATTCAGAGCTCGCAACCCGCATCTGTAGCAAACTGCATTAGCTCAAATATTTTCATGTGGATTTAATATCTGTTTTTTCATTCCACATTTGCATTTGACAGAGGAGAAGAAGGACATTTACAAGGACATTTACAAGACGTATTTTTCAAGAAAAGCGGGACATCATTAAAGACAGCCAAAACAGTTCAAAACAGCCTTTTCATGAACCATTTATACTTTTCCTGTAGAATTTGCACAAAATCACTCAATTTGCCTTCAGTGAATCCCCAGGGAAACTGTAATGCACAGAAAAATGCACAAAAACACAAAGAAACCCTGGGGTGATGTAATGAGCTTAATATTGATGCTATGTATTCTGGAGGTGCAGCTGCAGTGGCTACAGTGAAAGGAGACGTGTTAAATTGTGTTTATTGGGTTTCTTGCTTTAGTAACGACATTCATTCTCACTGTATGACATTCCTGTGTGTGATGCAGCGCTCTGTTCTACTGCGTTTCTCTATAATACTGAGGTTTTTATAACTGAGGCATCATTATGATGATATTAAGAGGTGGATTAATTCAGGGGGGGTGCACAGCCTGAAACGGCATAATAATAGTAAAAATAATTGCAATACATTTCAAATTTTAAATAAAAAAATCATACAGGTATGATGTCATCGTCTGCTATCGTAGTCCAGATTTGACATGGCGTGTGTTCTGAGATCTTCATTTCAGCCAGCAGAATGTCACAGAGGTTGTGGTATTCCTCTGTTCTAAAGTTTGATCTGAATATGAACAGAAGCTCTTGATCTCTAGCTGTTTGGTGTTTGTGCATTTTTCTACTGCGGCTGCAACACGATTGGCTGGTCAGACGTCTGCTCAAAAAAAAAAAGCCGAATAAATGATACCTAAAAAGGGTATCGACCAAAAACTATACAGTATATGTAAATACACTATAAGTACAAAGGTTTGTGGGCAACTGAAGATAAGATTTGTTTTGACATGCTTTTTTGAACATCCCATTGCAAATGCTCCCCATTCTTCTGGGAAGATGTTCCACTAGATTTTGTGTAGATTTGTGTTCATTGATTAATAAAGTCAGGTTCGGATGAAGGTGAGGTGAGGAGGCCTGGGGGGCAGTCAGTGTTTACATTCACCCCAAAGGTATTCAATAGGGTTGGAGCTTTATAGCAGTCCACAAATCTGGGTCTACTAGTTAAAGTGAAGGGAAAACTCACATCCAAAGACATTCTTTACGATTGTGTGCCTCTAACTTTGTGGTAACAGTTTGGGGAAGAACCACATATGGCTGGAAAATGTAGGTGTTCCAATACTTTTGGCCTTTTATTTCTTGTGCTACTGGTTGTGATATATGTTAATACATAATACAGAAAGTCCAGAATGTACAATAATGTAGCACAACGTATACTTTTGACTCAAGGCATTAACATAGCTACGAAATGATTGCGTGGCCAGTCTCTAGCTAGCGGTACATTTGATTTGTGTGTACTTTTAACAATATATGAAGTTGTCTTTTTTTTTTTACTTTTTTTTGGAACATGCCAGATAGAAATGCGTCAGCAGACACATGGCGACGCCTCCATTTCTAATTAAACTGTTCGCAACAGTTGTGTTTTAAAAAAATCGCTCGCTGATTAAACACAGGAGCGTACGAATATACTACCGATTTTTTCCTACAATCGTCAAAAATTTTATTCAATAAAAAAACAGAAACGTGCACTTTTTTTCATATACCAAACCCCTTTTTCCATCCCCTCAGTGATGCAGGCTGGAGCGGTCAGGAGATTCAAAGGAGCTTCAAAAGGCTTTCTGCTTTGTACTTGGGCTCCATGTGCACTGCGTACAAATCGCTGCAGATGGGCAGAGAGTTCGGAGACTGCACAGACGCGCACACACACACACACACACACACACACACACACACACACATGCATGCACCTGTAGTTGTCTGCAATATCACCTAATTAGGGCGGCTAAATTTACTGCTCCCGCCGGTCCAGCAGCTGAACAAACACAATGTAAACTTGGCGTGTGTGTGTGTGTGTGTGTATGTGTGTGTGTGTGTGTGTGTGTGTGTTTGAACCTGTATATCTCCTTCCCTGACATTCTTTCATCCTCTCTTCCTCTCTCTCTCTCTCTCTCTCTCTCTCTCTCTCTCTCTCTCTCTCTGAGTTTTATGAAGAGAGTGTGAAGTACTCCTCAGATCTACAAGGACTTTGCAAACCCACTTGATCCTGTATAATGAGAACAAGAAGAACAATGGCTCTTGAGCACACACACACACACACACACACACACACACACACACACACACACACACACTCTTTACCTGAGAATGTCCCCACAATGCTCTATTCAGAATTTGTGTTACCAACTTATCAAATCAAGCCAATTTCAACATTTTTTTCGAAACACTGATACAGGATTCAGGATGTTGCCATGTTCTCGCTAATCACGTTTTCATCTTCAGGGTTTTGTTTATGCACAGATGCTAACGAAAGAAATTTGAAAGAAATTATGCAAAATGTCCTATTACATGGAGGACACATCGTCACTCCCAGAGCACCCGTGTGGACGAGCTAAAATCGCTGACTAACCGCTGACCGAGATGCTCCTGATACCATAAGATGATAATATCCAAGCATTAAGCCTGTGCAAGGATCAGAACACTCAGAAACTAGCTAAGCGAGATCTCACGATATCTCCAATAGACCTCAAAGCAAATCTAGATGTTCCACAAGGAATATAACTAGCTGAAGGATACAATTAAATGTCCAAAAGCACACATTGGATCAGGCTGGCTAGCTTTGTTGTGGGACATTTGGTAACAGCATCTGGCTAACTAGCTTTGTGGGACTTTTTTTAGCACAATCAGACTAGCAAGCTTTGTAGATTTTTTTTATCATGACCTAGCTAACTAGCTTTGTGGGACATTTTGTAACATAATCTAGCTAACTAGCTTTGTGGGATATTTTGTAACATGATCTGGCTAGCTAGCTTTGTGGGACATTTTGTAACATTATCCAACTAGCTAGCTTTGCGAGACATTTTCCAAGATGACTTAGCTAACTAGGTTTGTGGAACATTTTGTAAAATAATCAAGCTTGAAATATGTGACATTTGATCACATGATGTAGCTATCTAGCTTTCCTGGAATGTTTTGCAACTGGTGGATTTACATTGTTGACATTGTGTGGGGAGTTTTTTTAAATAACCTTCTTAAAACTGAAACATTCAGTGAGAGGAGGATAATCAGGATAATCAGGATAATCAGATGGCGGAGAGTTGAGAACATATGAGCGTGTGGGCAAATTAATGAAACAGAGCAACTAGAAAAGCAGTTGTGAGAAAGGGTTGTGAAATAAAGTGCTAGCTTGAGTCATGGTACTGGCAGGGAGACTTCCAGTGACGTATGTTCAGCGCAGGCGGGTTGAGAAGGATGTGTGTGTGTGTGTGTGTGTGTGTGTGTGTGTGTGTGTGTGTGTATGTGTGTGTGTGTGTGTGTGTGTGTGTGTGTGTGTGGGGGATGTTGGCTGGTTTGATATGTTTAGCTCAAAGTGTTTATGCCTCTCAGGAGAATCGAGCCTGCTGCTGCGGGTTCAAATCAACATATTTTCATCTAAATCGCCATGGCAGGTCATGGAAAGGTGTCTGTCTGCAGGTGACCCAGAAATTCTGCAGTGGTGGTGGTGGTGATGGTGGTGATGGTGGTGTGGTCACAGAGGAACGTCATCAACATCGTTCCAGCCGTTGTTCCCTGGTGTGGAGTAGCATCTGAAGTGTGTCAGTCACACTGATCTGTTTGGACTATGAGGTGGTGATGGACTTAAAGACTGCCATGCAAATTTTCACATCTTACTTTAATTTCCTTCTTCTTATAAATACTGTATCTGACTGACATGGCAGCAAGAACTATTCCAGGTAGCAAATACTTATTTGGCATGAAGCAGGTACAGCTGGCATTCAGTTTGCACTGGCATGAGGCATGTGAACTGAACGTGGCCCGGTTATGGTGAAGATTGAACCTTCTTTAAGGCGGCAGAAAAGATGTGGGCCAGTTGTTAAGTGTATTATTTGGCCCAGATGTAAAATATAGAACTGCGGGTCACATATGTGTGGACAGTCATATCCCATAGTTAAAATGTAATTTCAGATGTTTTAGATAGTGAGATGATAATATTTCCATACACACAGCTGTTTCCCCATTTTCCTGTTTCGAATGTGGGTTTATTGCTCTCTACAAACAATGTTTCTTCAAACACATCATTTTAATTATGAATAATGGTAATTTTATAATCTATAATAACATTAAACTTATTTCATATTCGCTCTAAACCTTTTCATGCACAAGACAAGGCCAAAACATATATTTTCTCTCTTAAAATATCATATTATAACAAATAAAACAACAACAACAAAAAAACTACCAATCAGGTCGCATCTAGAGAAGAGGAATAGTTCATGGATTTGCAGTTTTTCCCCTCATTGTATTATTCTTTTTTTATTATATTAATAATTTTTTTTTTTAACCAAGATAAAAAGTTTTTTAAAATCTAATAAGAAAACTACTTCCTGAACTTCCAGCGCTGTTGAAGAAGTGGGCGCACTTAATGCACTTAAGGCTGCACTTCACTAACCACCGTGGACTTTTTAACTCTGGGGCAAAGCGAGTGAAGTTTAGTAAGCAATTATTAGAAAAATAATTTTTTACATTTAGTTTAATGCTGCTTTTTTCTGGGTTATGGAGTTAGTAAAGTTCGAAAAGTTTAATATAACGTATGTTTCGGCGACTGTGAGGCGTAAACACCTGACGTCTGCAGCCACAGAAACGAAATCGATTCCACCATTAAAAGATGGCTATATCTGGCCCTGGATAGGAATGATAGCAGGAGAGAGAGGATAAAGAGAAAAGCGCGTCAGAAGGCCTGACTTGTTTGAATGTCGAGTTGTGTGCACAGTGCCGCTTGTTCATGAACTGAAACATAGATGTTTGAGTTTTGTGAAACATGGCATTAACATTCAAGCATTTTTTTTCTTACTTATGTAAAATGTTTTGTTTAAATGTAAAACAATAAATATTTGTTTCAGAATACTGTTGTTGTTCTGTAACGTTTCATCTGAGCCAAGGGTGTGTATAAAGTGTCTGGATTAAGGTTTTATTGAGGCTGATATCTGGAGCCAACTTGTTAGGTCCTATATAGGACCAGAATCGGGCCAGCTATAGTCATACATTTGGCTGAGATATAGCTACGCCATGGGTTATATATGGCCTAAGTTCTGGCAGCCAGAACAAGTCATGTAGCATAATTCATTGCTGTATTTGGGCCAAGTGGAAGTAGGTTGTGTAGCCCATCACAATTTTTCTATGTAGACTATAATGGGTCATTGCTGTAACACGATCTAGCTAGCTTTGTGGCACATTTTCTAACATGATATAGCTAGCTACATTTGCTAGACATTTTGTAGCATGATTACGCTAGTTAGCTTTGTGGGACAGTTTGTAAAATGATCGAGCTTGTTAGCTTTGCAGGACATTTTGATCTAGTTAGCTTTTTGGGATTTTGTCACATGATCCCGCTAACTAGTTGTGTTGTGAAATGTTTTACAACGAATTGTCAGACATGTTATAACACTATTAAACTAGCTTGCTTTGCTGTGGAATGTTTCTTAATATTAGATAGCTAGCTTTGCCATAGTAGCTAGTTCTCATGTAAGGTTGTGAACAATCTCTTGCTAGCTAGTTTTATTTTGATACATTTTATTTGATACAATCTAGTTGTATAAACATATAGCTAGCTAACTAAATAGCTAACTTCATTTGCATTTCATGTCAACCAAATTGCTCTAGCCTTTCCCCTCAACCTTTATTGTGGAATCTTTTGTGCGATTAGCAGGTTTTTATTGTGGTCCTATGTGCTGATCTGTAGGAAGAAGACAACTTTTGGACACGTCACTTTTTGTATTTATGGGTCAGTACATCTTTCTGGAACAACAGGGATCTCTGACTATCGGGATGTTCATGCTGAGTCTACTCAGTGTTTTCACACAGTCATCATTACTTTATGTTGGATAGTCAGGCAAAAAACAAACAAACAACCATATGAACAAACACAGGTAAATAGAACATTTGGTTTATATTTAAATTATATTTAAATTATATTATTAAATTATATTATATTTATCTTTCCATTAGTTTGCCTAAAAAGTATTCTGGGAAGATGTTATTATATATTATTAATACATATATATATTTATTAGATTTTGAATTGTGCTTGTGAAGATTTGTGTGAGATTCATTCAGCCAAAAGAGTGTCAGTAAAGTACTGATGTAGGTGAAGTGGAGAAGGAGGTGCAGAAAAATGGCAGCAGGTGCTCTGGACTGATGAGTCCAAATCTGAAATATTTGGTAACTGGTACAATAATGAGTGTCTGCAAGCAACAATGAAGCAGTGTGGAGGTTCCTTGCAAGTTTGAGGCTGAATTTCTGCAAATGGAGTTGGTGAATTGGTCAGGATTATGTTAACAAAATATAACAAAAAAGTATAACAAAAGACCTGCCGAGTTAAAAACTGTGTGCAAGTGTACCTAGAATGTTGTTGCTGTTGCAGGTAAAGGGTGCGTTCACCAAATACTGACTTGATTTGAATTTCCCTTCAGTTCATTTAAATTCCAATTTGTTAACTGATAAATATATCAAATACAAATATTGTACATATGCTAGTTATCACGAATATGCTAATTATCATGAATGTGCACCACATGTGGGAAGTCACGTGACTGTGATATGACATGCGACTGTGTGCTTCCATGAACACAGAGAAACAAGTTGTTTCAGACAATGGTCCATCATCAGCAGTGTAAGTAAAGTGCTCCTGGCTATAAAGCTTTTAAGTCGGTGGACATTTTGCTTTCTAAAAGATTTATCTGGTTCCCTATTTGGTTGAAAAGAGATCCAGGAGAACCAGAAAGAGGAATGAATAGAACAAATGTAACTAGGAAGCAGAAAACAGCAAATAGTTTTACACAAACCAGTACAAGATGATGAAAAAAATGCATCATATTGGTGCTTATTAAATGATAAATTCTTTATTCAGTCATCATCAAGTTATAAGAGATGGTCTACTGGCTACAGATGAAGACCAGCTTTTCAATAATCCATTCATGCCCATTAGTAGGTTTTTGATGCATTTCAAGGCCAAATCCATCTAGCACGGATTAGATCCAAATTGATGCTATCAGTCTAAAGCCGTTTTTCCCAGATTAAGCCTCCTCATATGCTGTTGTTGAGCCTCTGCAGTGTGTAATTGGGTTGTGAAGAAGCGACGCAGGCCGTGTCAGAGTGCCAGCGGTCGTGTGTTGATTATGCAGATGTAGCGACGAGCAGTGCACCGGACTTGCATGCTAATGAAATTATAAGAAGGAGAAATTGATTAGTAACCAGTCCGACTGTCTCTGGGGTTTATGGGCTTTTTTGTTGCAGAATGAGAGAATGTGAAAAAAAAGAGGAAGGCAGGAAGATAAATATAAGTCTTCATCAACATTCCTGAGGTCTGAAATTCAAGATGGCTTAATACTTAATACATCGATATATAAAGCTTGAGATGGTTTCATTCCATTTTTTTTATCTCCAAACCGCTACTACAAAGTTGGAAGGACACAATCATATCGTAACCGAGCTCAATGAAGATATGCTTTACATGGTTTGAAGTTGGAGATCTCCTGCTATAAAGCTCTGAACTCAACCCTACCAAACACCTTTGGGATTCCTCACCCTTGTGACTGTGAAACTTACACAAATCTCCACGAGCATACTCCAAAATCTTGTGGAACCCAGAAGAATGAAGGTTATTGTATGAGCAAATTGGGACAAAATTTCTAATGGGATGTTCAAACTGTTAAGATGTCGGACTTCTGAATGGAAGGTGATGAGTTCAAATCCCACCGTCACCAATCGTCCACTGCTGTGCCCTTGTGCAAGGCCCTTAGCCCTCAAGTGCTCGGTTGTATAAATGAGATCATTGTAAGTTGCTCTGGATAAGGACGTCTACTTAATGCCATTAATGTACATTTCTACTGATTATAGCTTTTTGTTTGTTGCATATATATTAATATATACATTAAGTGCACGTCGTCTGGTAGATGTTACACGGATCTTAAAGGCTTTAAAATAGCACTTGATCCAGCACAGTGTATTATTTCTCTTCTTTTTGCTTGTACATAATATACTGAAGAGAGTCGAGGTGATGAATGAGTGGGATGGAGGCTGATTAATTATGACTAATGATCAAATTTGTAGCATTCTTAAGTTACGTCTGAGGTCGGATTAGCGGCATTCTCTGAACATGGCAACGTGTTTACAACAGTTGTGGATTAACTAATACTTTTAAGTCTTTTAACATTCTGTTTTTAGCTACAGTGATGCTCAGGTCTGTAGGGATGTCTCTAACGTTTTCTAGCTATATTAAAGTTGCTAAGATGCACCATTTTCCAGTATCCTGCTTGCTAGGGCTACGAAGTTCTTCTTTATCTACGTCTAAGAATTAGCTGACTGATGCGCTATTCGTGTGAATAATGAAACACTCTTCCTGACGCTAATCTCTCCCTGTACAGTATGATTTCAGTTGTGCCTTAGTCGTTTGTTAGCTCTCGCTGTGTTTCTTTCAGCGTTATTTTTTTTTCCTTCTTCTCTGTAATGGCGTCGATTGAGCTTTTGCCTGCTTGGGGCCCCTGTGTTTAGCCCACACAGCCGGACTATTTAAAACCTAATGAGTCCAGTCGATGCATGCAGCTGCTCGCTACAGATCCACGAGCGACTCATCCGGCTGAACCCACACACACCCAACCGGTGTACCGAGAACCATAGAGCCGCTGGATCAGCCGCCTGTAGCCCAATCTGTGCTGCTCTAAAATGAGAGGGAGAGTTTTCTAACAGTAGAATTAAATATAGGAGATTCAACGGGTGGATTGAAAATACAGTGAGAGATCTAAGGCTCAGTCAATGGTGCAATTCATAAGAAATAACTGAAGCCTACAGAGAGGAGTTTGTACAGCGCCATGAAAGAAAATCTGAACTTTATTGTTGTTTCATTCTTTTTATTTTATTTTTTTCTCTTTAATAATTTAGGACTTTTAACATTTACAAATGCATGTAACAAAGTTTTTTAAAAACCACAATGAATTATAATATTTATTAAAAAAAACTTTTTTTTTTTTTTTCAGGGTTCATTTAAGCAAATCATTAATCATTACACATTTATTTGTTCAAAATGAACATTCTCGACCTATTTTCATGCTATAGACAAAAGTATTGGAACGCCTGGCTTTTCTAGCCATATTCATATTTTCACCATATTCACCAAACTGTAAATATTAAGTAGTCCACAATTGCATATGATGTCTGATGTCACAAAGTGAAAATCTAGTGGAGCATCTTCCTGTAAGAGTGGAGGTTAATAAAAGAGCAAATGGGGACTAAATGTGGAATAGGATGTTTAAAAAGCATGGACCTTTTTCCATGGATTGTGCAGTATTTGCATAAAGCTGCGTGATATATAATTAATTTGAATGATTCCATTTACACACAAATTTCTATTAGTTATTTTGCCGTCCCTTATGAATGTTAGTGAAATTAAAGCACAGATCATATATTTAAATTTAATTTCTTTCGGCTTCTCCCATTAGGGGTCGCCACAGTGGACCATTCGCATGTTTGATTTGGCACGTTTTTACGCTGGATGCCCTTCCTAAAGCAACCCTCCCCATATATCCGGGCTTGAGACCGGCACTAAGGCTTGTGCAGCCCTAATGGCTGGGGTTGGTTCCCTGACCGGGGATCGAACCCGGACCGCAGCGGTGAGAGTGCCGCATCCTAACCACTAGACCACCAGGGAACCTAAAGCACAGATCATATAATTGGTATATTTAGAAACAGAAGTGCACTTATTACACTGTATAACCCTCTTTTCCACTCACTTCTAGTTTGCTAACATTTTCTAGCTTGACATGTTAGTGTGAGTTCACACTTATACAGAAATGAACTTAAAATGGCCAGCAAGATCTCACGAAACAGGTGTGTGATGTGCAATTAGTTATGTGATTAAGCTACAGAAGCTCGGTGCCTCCTGCGAAACCTAGACAATGGTTCCTACATGGTTCCGGACCCAAATGACAGTTTGTTTTCTTTTTTTTTCTCTCTTCTATCAGTTTGTTCGCAGTTTTCCCGGGGCGTCTACGCCATCTTCGGCTTCTACGATAAGAAGTCCGTGAACACCATCACATCGTTCTGCGAGACGCTGCACGTGTCATTCATCACGCCGAGTTTCCCCGCTGACGGCTTCAACCAGTTTGTGCTACAGATGAGACCCGACATCCGAGGCCCTCTGATCAGCCTGGTCGAGTATTACAAGTGGGAGAAGTTTGCATATCTGTACGACAGTGATAGAGGTACACACACACATACACACACACAAACACACACATATGCATTAACGTATCAAATTGCTTGTCCTATTCATTAGCACCACTTCACTCCTCACTCCTCAGAGACACTTCCTGCGGTCAGAAGTGGATATAGTGTACAGAAAATGATACCACTTAATTGTTCCCTCTTTCATTCTCTATCTCTCTCTCTTTCTTACACACACTTTCTTTTTACTTGTCATCCTCACTCAATCACATTTATCGTTGCCATGGAGAAGTGCCACAGTAGGGCCGATCAGAGCAGCGTGATCGTCCTCGAGGTCACAGCAGTGCTGTAATGGATGACTAACGCTGAATGTGTTACTAATGCAATGCTGCTCCGTGTCATTCCACTGTGTAATTATGAGCGTGTGTAAAACAGTCATTACAGGGTGTGTTAGCGTGAGTCCTTCAGTCTAACGAGGTCCAAAAGGTAAAATATGATGAGTGCAGACTGTTGGGAAATTAGAGCCGAGCGTATTGTTGTTCTCACAATCCATTTACGCCATTATCCAGAGCGATTTCTAACATTTAAAGCTAAGCAGCTGAGGGTTAAAGGCTGGTGGTGTTGGGATTTGAACTCATGACCTTTTGATCAGACCAACAGCTTTACCACTGAGATATTGCTTTCCGCTAACGCTGCCACCTGTAGGTGTGAACTTTTCAGATGACTATTTAATCTGTGGGACATGGACATGGACACGCAGCTGAATAAATGTTCCATGACATCCGAAAGTAGTTTATTACTTGGAACAAGAATAGAAAAAAACAGGTGGCAGCGTTTGAGCGCATGAGGGTCTTGTTAGGGCTCCTGTTGGGGGTTTATGTTAGGGATTTGTGAAGAGGGTCTTGTCGAGGGTCCTGTTGGGGATTCATGTTAGGGGTTGTGATGTGGTTCTTGTTGAGGGTCCTGTTGGGGATTCATGTTAGGGGTTGTGATGAAGGTCTTGTTGAGGGTCCTTTTGGGGTTCACATTAGGGGTCCTTGTTGAGGGTCCTGTTATGGATCCTGTTGAGGGTTCTGTTCATGTTCATGTTAGGGGATGTGTTTAGGGTCCTCTTGAAGGTTCTGTCGGGGGTTCATGTTGGGATTCATGTTAGGCATCATCTTGAGGGTCCTGTTGGGGGTTGTAATGAGGGTCTTGTTTAGGGTCCTGTTGGGGTTCATGTTAAGGGTTGTGACGAGGGTCTTGTTGTGGGTCCTGTTATGAATTCATGTTGGGGGTTGTGATGAGGGTCCTGTTATGAATTCATGTTAGGGGTTGTGATGAGGGTCTTGTTGAAGGTCCTGATGGGGATTCATGTTAAGGGTTGTGTTGAGGGTCTTGTTGAGGGTTATTTTGGGGTTTATGTTAGGGGGTGTGTTAAGGGGTCCTGTTGAGAGTTCTTTTGGTCGTTCATTTTAGAGGGTCATGTCGAGGGTCCTGTTGAGTAATGGTTTTGTTGTGGTTCTGGTGGGGATAATTTTTCGGGGTTGTGCTGAAGGTGTTATGGGTTGTGTTAGTGGGGTCGGGTTGAGGTCTATTAGACGCTGTGCTAGGGGTGCTGTTGGGGATTGTGTTGAGAGTTGTGTTGAGCCATTTGATGAGTATTCATATCACAGAAAATTGCTGCAGTATCCTTATGTAACTCCTTATATTATACTAAGCACAAGGATGTGTCATACATTCGCTGCCTTCGCACTCCTCCATTTTTAATCTGTTCCTCAGCTCAAGTGCACACCTGATTCAAGCTGGTAATTAGCGAATGACCTAAATTACAAGCAGGCAAATGTATTAAACTTATCCTGAAATTCCAGGGTTTTGATAGAAGAGCTTTTATTAGAAAAGCTCTAGTGGATTGTCCATCGAGCAAACCTAACGGTTTAGTTTGTCATTCGAAGCATTTCATTTAAAGATCTGGGTGAAATAACACAAAGAAATCATATTAGGTTGCTTGAAGACATTTCCATGACACATGATATCTACCAGTATACATGTAGGGTTATTCACAAACTGCCTGCAAAACACTAGCTATTAATTATATTGATTCCCTGAGATATAAGAATCTCCAGGCCAAAGGCAACGCTTAAGCTTAAGCGCCCTACAGCTCTCTTGGGATTCAAACTGACAACATACTGATAAAGAACAACGATGCTATGATGCGAAATTTCGAATTCAGGCTTTCACTCAGAGGAATACATACTTCCCAGAGAGACCTAGATATGTAATCATCCGTGGTCTTTAATCTGAAAAAAGGACGAAAAGAAAGGGAGATGAAAGGGTGTGCAGGAGGTTGGAGTAGAGGTGGGGGATTGGGGTGGGTGGATTGTAGCAAGAAAGTAGAAGGAGATGAAATAGAGTAGGCAAAGGTGCGGATGTGGAAGAACGATGGGAGCGAGATCAAGAAGAGAAAATGACAAATGGAGCGTGCGAGAGAGAGAGAGAGAGAGAGAATCCTCCAGGGGGGTTTCTAGCTCGGCTGTGTATTTCCTGAAGGCTGAGGCACATTGCTGGTAATTTAGAACCTCAGTGATTCTGATTGAGTCAGGCTCTGGGCTACATTCTGGTAACGACAAGACCTAATTGAGACAGTTTTAAACGAAGCAGTCAAAATGACGGCTTCTTTAATTAAGACTGACGCCAAGCGAGGAGCGTTGCATTAAAGTTGGATATTTATGTCAATCAGAGTCGGAATATATAAAATTAAAAGTGATTAAAAATATCACTTTCAAGAAATAGTTTCAAATCTCGCTCTGTTTTAGCTCCTGGAAAATATTTGCTAAAGCTAGCTTCATTTAAAGCTAATTTCTTAGATGGTAGCTAGCATACTAACTCTACACCAACCACACAAGGTGCATTGTATGGACAAAAATATTGGGACACCTGAATTTTCCTGCCATATGTGGTTCTTCTTCAAACTGTTACCACAAAGCTGAAGGCACACAATTGTATTCGATGTCTTTGGATGCGGGAGCATGAAAATTTCCCTTCACTTCCCTTTAACCAGGAGACCCAAAACCTGTTCCATCACATTTACATGTTTTAGATCTCCTGCTACAGAGCGCCAACCGTAGTGAACATAATGAATTGGAACACTGTCTTCACAATCACACCACAAATTTTTGTCTATGTAGTATATGATTATAAAGAAATGTAGTGAGTGGATAGAAGTAATACTTACAGCATAAAAAAATGAGGATTAGCTGTAAATGTTTGCTTTGCAGCAAAAAAAAAAAATTCAGATAACATTCTGAAACTGAGCTGAAAAACATCCCATGCACTTGTAAAATCTACCAATGCTTAAAATGGTACAAAACACCCAAAATGCTTTGTGCTTTTTAAAGACATGTACGACGCGTACGACTTCTTGCTAAGGCCAGTCTTTTGTGTTGGGTGACAGTGGAGAGAAGACTGAGCTCTGCCCTCCTCCCCCAGTCATACGGCATCTTAAATACATCATTTTGTATTCCTCCTGCAGGCTTGTCCACTTTGCAGGCCGTCCTGGACACGGCGGCCGAGAAGAAATGGCAGGTGACGGCTATCAACGTGGGCAACCTGAAGGACGAGAGGAAAGACGAGGCTTACCGCTCACTCTTTCAGGATCTGGAGAACAAAAAAGAGAGGAGAGTGATCCTGGACTGCGAGCAAGACAAGGTCAAAGACATCATGGAGCAGGTAGGAAGTGCTGCTTGATTTCTGGGGCCATAAAATATATTTAAAGTAGGGACGTGCATCTCCTTAACTGAGGCCGATTTGATTTTCATCTTGACACATAGCCAACGATACGATACACTAAAGATACATATGATGCAGCTACCGATTCAATATTATACGATTCACCCCTATTACGATGGTTCACAATACGATTCAACAATGTGATACAATGGGGAAAAAACGATGCTCTGCAATTCAATATTTTACAGATTCACTTTTATTTCTTTGGTTCAGACAGACAGCAAATCATCAATTTACTTAAGTGCCTTCTGACTTCTAACGCAAGGCCCTTTCACAAACACGCCTTTGCAGCGCAAAAAAAGGAAAAAATATGAAATAAAACCAGATGTTATTTTCCTGTTGTGTCTACATTAAGTCGCAGCTCTACCTCTGCCATGTTAATCTGTATTCTATTTGACTCTCAGGACAAGCCTCGGTCTCCGTAGTGCTGTGATACGTCAAATTCACGTAGCAGTAGATGCTGAGCGAACAAATATTAAATATTGGTCACTTTCTTAATAATAAAAGTATAGCGCATCTACTAATAATTATATTTAAATGAATCGTTTTTTACCAATGCAAATATGTTAAAAAAAGAATCGCGATACAAATGCCAACTTGTATCCGATGCACACTTTTTTAATCGATGCATCACATCGTTAACTTTTATGCTGAAGTGAATCGCTGAATTTTACCATCCGTAACTTAAAGAAAGAAGCAGGACGCGAACAGCAAAAACAGCTTTCTCAAAATGCTCTCCTCACATTTTCCCTCGGTTTCCCCCGGCACTGAGTCGGTAAAGCTTTCGTCTCGTTTAAAAAATGGTCAGAACACGCTCTGGAGCTGGGACTTTTTCCAGATCTTCATGAAACAATATTACACTGTCAATAGTTGACTTATTCACTTTGAGTGGTTGTATCATATCACACTTTTTCCTCCCATTGTGCTAATATTGTATTTCGCTTGTCTGTTGTTGTTTTTTTCAGGTCATCACAATTGGTCGGCATGTCAAAGGATATCATTACATCATCGCTAATTTTGTGAGTTCATCTCTGGTGTTATATCCTGCTTTAAATAATGTGTTTGTGTGTGTGTGTGTGTGTGTGTGTGTGTGTGTGTGTGTGTGTGTGTGTATTTATATTGTAGTGGGGACCAAAAACAGAAATTCCTGTCAAGTTTGAGCTTGGGCTTTATGAGGAAATCTGGTTTGCTTTTTCAAGTTAAGAGAGAAAAATCACATCTCAGTCACAGAGACATGAGCCAATTATCCAGCTCATTTGTAGTAGTAGAAGGCAGACAGTGTATTTCTTATCAGTTAGAAAGATGGCGTTGGCAGTTTTACGTGTCTCAGACAAAGCACATCCTCCAAATGTTTAAAAATATTGGGACATATGTGCTTCTTTGCCAAACTGTTACCACAAAGCAAGAAGCACTTGATCTAGGAGACCCAAACATGTTCCAGCATGACACTACATCTGTGCACAAAGTGGAAGATCTGCTATAGAGTTCTGATCTTAACCCTAGTGAACATTTGTGGGATGACTTTTAATGCTGACTGCACCCCAGGCCTCCACACCTCACCTACATCAGTTACTAACACGCTTGTGACTGAATGAGCACAAATCTCCACAAAATGTAGTGGAACATCTTCCCAGTAGAGTGGAGGTAATTATAAGAGCAAATAAAAAAAGAACTGTGAAATAGTACATTCAGAAATCACATACCAATCTTATGCTCAAGTGTTTATAAACTTTTGGGCATAAAGTGTGCGTGAAAGCCGGTTTGCGGTATGGGAAATTGGCAGGTAAACAAATGTTGGATGAAAAATGCAGTTCATTGCAACTGTTTTGTATCTGCCCTTTTAAACATCTACATTATATTTCATTTAGTCCTTGCGAACAGTGGAGAGCGGAAACGCGATCTCAGTGTGAAGATGTTTCACATTTCACCGCATTCCAAAACTCAAGTTTGGCGAAACCTGACCTGCAAATTTGCATCACGTGAAGACCTGTGACCGATACTTCACGGCGTGACCTTTTTTAGAAAATACAAGATGGAAAAACACTGATTGTAGCGGTGTCGCGGCATCTCGTTTTACAGCACATCTGTAAAATAATATCAAATCAACAATTTCAACCGTTTTCGAATATTATATGAAATAATATTTCGCTAAATATTATTAGCCAAAAAACAACAAACACTTAATATATCAATAATCTGTGGGGTACAGAAAAAAAAGAGTGAGGAAAAAAGAGGATTATGGCGTACGAGACCAATTTAACAGTTACTTGAAATGATCAAGTGCAAATATAAATAAATAAATAAATAAATAGTTCTTGTAACTCAGCAAGAGAAAAAAATATGTTTCCACATTTTATTAAATTTGGCAAACTTCTCAGAGATCTACATTTTTCCAGGTGTAAGGTTGAGGTGATTCCTGTTAGCCAGTTCAAAAAGAGAGACCTAACAATTTTTCTTCCCCAATAGCAGGATTTTTTTCTTATCTCCAATCGTACCATATTGAACCAGCAACCGTATATTTAGACTGAAAGACTCTAGCGAATCTGGCCAACCATTCATTTCTGTCACAGGGTCAGGGGATAAAACATCATTAAAAACCTGAGAGGAAAACTAGAAAATGTCCGACCTAAATCTCTGGATTTGGGGACAGGACCAAAAAAAGATGTCCCAGGGTAGCGTCAAGAGCATAACACTTCATCACATGGTGGGAAGACAGAAGGATCACATTTTGTTTTAGAGTAGTGAAGTCCATGCAGTGGCAGGTTGTGCATTTCACCCCCCAGGCCTTCAGTGGTGTCCTACTTGAATCAATCCACCTCGTTTTATTTCACTGCAGGTTTTTCATTTCACTGCAAGTTGTATTCTGTACAGTAAAACTATGTTTTTGACAAATAAAAAGATTTGAAGGTACGAAGGTATAATCCACAGAGAAGGGAGAAGCCACGGAGAAGGTAAAATCCACAGAGAAGGTATAATCCACAGTACCGGAAGCAAAAGCAGGAACCAGCGGGGAATGCTGGCAGTCGGGAACCAGGTCGCTCACCATAGCTAACGAGTAGGTCCGACACGAGTGAGATGGGAATGAGAGCTTATGTAGGGGAATCGGTAACGAGAGACACCTGTCCCGGGAGCGGCAAACCGAGGCAGCGTGACAGCTACCAAAGGGGGGGTGGCACATGGATCCCTGACATTAGTGAACTAAACATTGAGCATGAAGACTAAATATTCTTGTACATGTTTTAAAGTATGTCTTAAATTTCATAAATCATCAGGACACCAAACATTTTGCCATGTTTCCACACGGACGGTTTTAATTGCCGGATATGTGCATCATGGTGGATTTTGAAGCTGCGCATCAATAAAGCAAATGTTTTGTGATTAAAAAAGATTTTTTTGTGGAGTTTTGTATATATATATATATATATGAGTAAAGAAAGGACACCATATATAAATGTGTGTTGCGTTGCAGGTTTTAATTTTGCATCTTTTATGTTTATTTATTCATATTTTGTAATAAAATTGGTCAAACAGGAAATTAATTAATAATAAAATTATTCATAATTTTTTATGTTAATCAAATTTGTGCCGTTAAAATGAATTTGATTTAAGCTCAAATGTATATACACGAGTCCTGAATATATAAGCGATTTTAAAGCCCGAAATAAAGCACATGAGAGAAGAAGAGTTTTGGACCATTTTAATTGCATTAATGCAGCTATTTATTTATATAGGGAGTGATGTTGATTGTTCATTGTTCATTTAAGTTGTTAAATAAAAAAACGATACTTGGGGATAACCAAACCCAGATATTTTATATTATCTGGAGCAATTTTTGAATGGAAATCTGTGTATCTTTATGTCCAGGGCTTTTTGGATGGAGATTTGTCAAAGATTCAGTATGGAGGTGCAAACGTGTCCGGTTTCCAGATCGTAGATTTCGACGACCCTCTCGTTGCTAAGTTCGACCAGCGCTGGGAGGCTTTGGAGGAGAAAGAGTACCCAGGGGCAGACAGCAAAATTCGAGTATGTGTGTGTGTGTGTGTGTGTGTGTGCATTCGTGTGCATCTTTTCTGATTATAGAACAGCTGTTTCACTTTGACCTCTGAATGTGATTAAGATTACATTTACTGATCTCAGCAGACCAGATGTTTTGAATAAATGTGTGTGTGTGTGTGTGTGTGTGTGTGTGTGTGTGTGTGTGTGTGTGTGTGTGTGTGTTCTGTCTGCAGTACACTTCTGCTTTGACGTATGATGCGGTTCAGGTGATGACCGAGGCTTTTCGCTTCCTGCACAAGCAAAGGATCGACATCAGTCGCCGTGGCAACAATGGCGACTGCCTGGCCAATCCGGCTGTACCGTGGGCTCAGGGGGTGGAAATAGAACGCGCTCTGAAACAGGTTTATATCGTCATAAATCACAAATCGCTGACAGATTAATAACGGCTGTGAATTGCTCTGTTTAGATGTTGCAGTTTGTCATTTTTCCAAAAAATTCCTCTTGGACCTGTAATTATTAAGTTTGTTCATGAAAAAAAAATTCTGTCTATTCGACATGGTGAGGTTCTGCAACATTAAAACTACAGAGGTTGGATTTTATTTTTCTTTAATTAATGAACTACTTTAAGCTGATGTGGTTATAAATACGCATCTTTCAATTCTGCTGATTTGTGACCTGAAACATCCGTCTTTTTTTTTTAAATCTCTCGCTGTGTCTGTAATCCAGACGTCGTCTCATTCAGGGACAGACGTCTTTATTACAAAACCCTCGTGCTTGTGTGTGCAGGTGCGTGTGGACGGACTGACGGGAAACATCCAGTTTGACCAATACGGCAAGAGAGTGAACTTCTCAGTCAACATCATGGAGCTGAAAAACAGCGGGCCGGTAAAGGTACAGTATGTCCATGATGAATACATTACGCACACACAGGATCCTACTACACTCCAAATTCCATGTTAACTCCATTATTTCATCATATACTTAATGGATAAAAGTTTGTGGACACCTGACGATAAGATTGGTATGTGCTTCTTTAAAAAAAAATCCCTTTAGACATTGAGTAGTTGTAGGTGAGGTGAGGAGGCGTGGGGGGAGGCCTCATGGTGTGCCAGTGCAATAAAAATATGAAAAACTATTATCATTTCCCAGTTTGGGAAAGAACCACATATGGCTTGACAAGTCTGGTGTCCCAATGCTTTTGCCACAAAGTGTATGTTAAGAATAGATGCTCTAAAAACGACTGAATTTTACAGGGTCCAGAGTCTGTCAGCCTTCACACAAGTGCATTATAAGCACTTTTTTTAAGTGCAGAAGGAAAACCACTATCCTGGCTCTGCAGCCACGCGGACAGATAGTCACAGTCAGTTGCAGAACTAATTAAAAACTTTATTTCCGCCGCTGGTGGAGGTGTTGGGTGAAAATCAGGAGCCTGTGTGTTTAGCGAGAGGTGCTGCTTCAGCTCAACAGTCCAAAAAGATCATTTTTTGCTGCGGGTTATGGTATAAAATGAAGTGGAATTGATCCTCCGTGTGCAGGGAGCTGTGTGAGACACGGCGCATGCGTCAGAAATACAGGTTCAGTAAATAAGCAGACCTCCATATCTGGGATGAATCTTTTTTGCTTGACACTATAAGGCTTAATCTTACATTAAAGCATGTCTGCGATCAGTACAGTCACAAGGTTTTCAAAGTCTTCAGTTACGTTTTTACGCTTTTTTCTTTGGTGCTTATTAACTACAGGAGACTGCTGGATGGTGCTGGAAATGATGTTTATGGCTGTTGTTACATCCACTTCATAACATTAAACATAGCTAGAAATCAAGAGCATGGCAATAATTTGTTGTTTAAACGAGGAAAAAAAGTAGTTTTGTTGTTGATCATTTTCATACAACATAAAAAAATTGACCAAATATGGATGAATTAAAGGATTAATGAATGGATGTAAGTGTGGAAGGAAGGATGATGGATGGACGTATGTATGGATGGATGGAAGGACAGATGGATGAATAGCTAATTTAGAAAATTAAAGAAAGGAAGGAAGGAAGGATAGATAAATTGATGGATGGATGAGAAGATTAGTGGAAGCATGGTAGAATGGATGAAATAATGGATAAATGGTGGAAGAAAAGAAGGATGGATGGATGGATGAATGGTGGAAGGATGGATGGATGGATGGATGGATGGATGGATGGATGGATGAGAAGATGGGTGAAAGCATGAGAGAATGTATGGAATAAGGGACGGATGAATGGATGGATAGGTGGAAGCATGAAAGGATGGATGGATGGTGAAATGGGAGGATAGGTGGGAGGATGGATGGATGGAAGTATGAGAAGATGGTAGAAGCATGGGAGAATGTATGGAATAATGGATGGATGAATGGATGGATAGGTAGAAGCTTGGAAAGATAGATGTATTGTGGAATGAGAGATTAGGTGGAAGGATGGGAGGATGAGAAGATGGCAGAAGCATGGGAGAATAGATGGAACAATGGGTGGACAGATGGATGGATTGGTAGAAGCATGGAAGGATTGATGGATGGGTGGAACAATAGGAGGTTGGGTATAAAGATGGGTGGATGGATGGATCCATGGAAGGATGAGAAAATGAGTAAAAGCATTGAAGAATGGATGGAATAATAGATCGATGGATAGATTAGTAGTTTGATGGATATAAGGATGAATGGATGCCTTTTATTTATTTATTTTTTGTGTGAAAACTGAACACTTTCCAGAAGAACACAGACCAAACAGCTGCCTTGTTATTGAGTATACGACATGAGTACATGTTCTAGTGCACAGCTGTATTTTTCCCTCTTCAGATTGGCTATTGGAAAGAGCTGGACAAAATGGTGGTCACCAAATTTGACCTTTTCCCCAACGACACCTTCGGGATGGAGAACAAGACGGTTATCGTGACGACCATTCTGGTAAGATCGGTATGAGTATTCACATGAGCAGTGCTTGGCTTTGATATTTTGGCTTCTTATCGATGTGGATTTTGTTTTGTAGGAGGCGCCGTATGTGATGCTAAAGAAGAATGCAGAGTTGTTCACGGATAACGAGCGCTATGAGGGATACTGTGTGGACCTGGCAGCCGAGATCGCAAAGCATTGTGGGTTTAAGTATCAGCTGAAGATCGTGGGAGACGGGAAGTACGGTGCTAGAGATGCAGATACCAAGATCTGGAACGGCATGGTTGGCGAATTGGTGTACGGGGTGAGATGTTTTATTATACCTACAAAGCTATAATTTCGTGAATCAGTTTGTACCTTTAATTAGCTTTTAGCTACGTGGACTCCCTGAGAGTGTACACTTCCAAATAGCTACAGTGGAATACATTAGCATTCATATCTGACGATTATGTTTAGCATTCGACTGACTGCCATCTTTTCTTGTCTTGAGTCAGAAAGCAGACATAGCTGTGGCGCCTCTGACGATCACGCTGGTCCGTGAAGAAGTGATCGACTTCTCCAAGCCGTTCATGAGCCTGGGCATCTCCATCATGATCAAGAAGCCGCAGAAATCCAAGCCAGGCGTCTTCTCCTTCCTGGACCCACTTGCCTACGAGATCTGGATGTGCATAGTGTTTGCCTACATTGGTGTCAGCGTCGTGCTCTTCCTCGTTAGCCGCTTTAGCCCGTACGAGTGGCACACCGAGGAGTTTGAGGACGGCCAGCTCGGCCCCAGCGAGTCCAATAACGAATTTGGGATCTTTAATAGTCTGTGGTTTTCTCTGGGCGCTTTTATGCAGCAGGGATGCGATATTTCGCCAAGGTTGGTGAGCATGTGGATGCTAGACCGTACGCGCCAGCTTTCGGAAGCAAGCACGGCGTGTATTTCGGACGCAGCCTTGTGGGTCGGCGGTTCACCCTGGTGTAGCCGAGGTGCTCATGTGTTCACGCTCCTGCTGCTCCTAAATCTTTCTTCAATCCTGCTTGGCTAGAAGCAGGGTCTGAAGTGGGAGCTAACGCAGGAGTAGAAACGTTCGATCGATGGTTTGGGCTTTCAGACTCCAGATCGGAGGTTTCTTGTGTGAATACATGTTCACCCGCTGGTGGACCGCAAGGCGCAGAAGGTTGCTGGTTGATACCCTCTTGGAGTGGTACCGTGTTTCGGCTGCATATTCCCCATTTACTTCTGGAAACTTAACATTATTACAAGTGATTCCAATATGATATTTTGTCTTTGCATTTAAAAAAAAAAAATTCTGACTTGCTATTTCTGATTAGCTAAACGAAGGGGTTAAAAATAACAAGCAGATAAGCGGTAGCCCAGTGGTTAAGGCTCTGGGTTACTGATAGGAAGGTCAGTGGTTTAAGCCCTATTATTGCCAAACTGCGACTCTTTGGCCCTTGAGCAAGGCCCTTAACCCTTAGTGCTCCAGCCTTTAGCTTCCTAACATCTCTAGGATATGGGAGGAAAGGATTTTACTGTGCTGTAATGTACATATGACTAGTAAAAAAAAAAAAACATTTTTTAAATTTGTATTTGCTAAGGGGCCTTGATTAAAGAAAAATAACAGGCCACTGCCAGTCAATCAGAGTATTTTCCTATATCAAAGTGTAATCAGCGTGATGCTAGGATGTGTGTGTGATGGTGTTTTGATGCATGTAGGTCACTATCTGGGCGTATAGTTGGTGGTGTGTGGTGGTTCTTCACTCTTATCATCATCTCGTCTTACACGGCCAACCTGGCTGCTTTTCTCACTGTGGAGAGGATGGTGTCCCCCATTGAGAGCGCCGAGGACCTCGCCAAGCAGACGGAAATCGCCTACGGAACCCTCGATGCTGGTTCGACCAAAGAGTTCTTTAAGGTGAGATCAAGGGGGCAGGGCTTAATGTTAACGTAAGATCTCGCAGGTCACATGATCTATCCAGTTTCCTCTGGCGACTTTTCGGGACTCGTATCCAGGCTACACTGTTGATAATGCTTACGTGTAACTACTATACATAACTACACACATTTATTTTGATAAATGAAGCCATATGCTAGTACATGCATTATTTCATACAAGATTGTATGTTCTGCTACCTTGCTAATAATACCACTAAATGTGCTCCTAACTAGCTATGAAAAATACCTTATATTATAGCGCTAAATTTAGAGTTTGCTAGCAGTGAATAGCTAAAATACTTTAGTTATTTACTTTAATGTCCATCTGGGATGAGAGCTTTATACATTATGATCAGCTCTTGTAGCTTTTCACTGTCTCAGCGTGACGCTAGCATACCTTAATTTATGATATAGTATAGTCTGTATAGGCTAGCTACTAGTTATTGTTTGGCTACGCTAATGACAGCTCCCTGTGTAATCCTTGCTAGCTTTATTTCATGAAGCTTTGAGCTAGCTACTTTTTATACTATGTGGTAATACTACATTGCTATTGTTAATACTTTATCTCACTGAACAAACTAGCTAGTTATACACTATATTAATCAAAAGTTTGTGGACACCTGAGGTATGATTCCACAATACAATTCCACATCTAGTCCCCATTTGCTCTTATAATAACCTCCAATCTTCTGTGTAGACCTTCCACTAGATTTTGTGGAGATTTGTGCCGATTCAGCCACAAGGGTATTAGTAAAATGAGTTCTCAAACATCCAAATACAACGTATATAATTGTGTGCCTTCAAGTTTGGAGAAGAAGCACAATACTTTTGTCCACACTGTATTTTAGCTAGCATTCTCCAAGGAAGTAAATTTGTTAGATACCTAACTAATTCAGGCTACAAAGCAAAATAACTAAGCTTTTTTTTAATTCCAGATGGCAATTATTTAATATTTTTTATTTATTTACATATTTATATATTTATATATATATATATATATATATATATATATATATATATATGTTTATGTTGACACTGTGTTATTGTGCTGCTGAAGACAGATGAATTATTGATAAATAAGATAAATAAGATTGTTGAGGTGCTGTGTGTACGGCGTAGTGTTTTTTTTTTATCTCCTCTCAGTTTTTCTGATAATAAAAAACCCCGTCCTGTTCTGTCTCGGTCATCTTCAGAGATCAAAGATCGCCCTGTTCGAGAAGATGTGGCAGTACATGAAAAGCGCCGAGCCGTCCGTGTTTGTGAAGAACACGGTGGAAGGTGTGCTGCGTGTGCGCAAGTCCAAGGGCAAATACGCCTACCTGCTGGAGTCCACCATGAACGAGTACATCGAGCAGCGCAAGCCGTGCGACACCATGAAGGTCGGAGGAAATCTCGACTCCAAGGGCTACGGCATCGCCACACCCAAAGGATCTGCTTTAAGGTGGGTGGAGTAGTATAACAATATGGCCCATGTTGTTATAGTATCCCACCTACCCTGATGTAGGTCGGACCCAGGAGGTAAACTAGGGACAGTAACCTAGGCGACCAGAAACAGCGTATCGTAGGTAACTGCAGGACAGGAGCTTTTAAAGCAGGAAGACCTGAGGAGCACTTTAGGAAATGGTAACCTCGGTAACTAAAAAAAATGAGTGACAGACAGAATGGGCAGGATTAAGTGTTGCCAAGGAAACAGCTTAGGAGTTAGTAACCTAGGCCACTCCATGTAATGCAGGATTACCAAGGCAACATTTTAGCACATGGTTACCATGGCAACGCTATCCTTGGAATGGGAAGTTGCACAGATCGTTCTTAGCAACCGGGGAGACCAGGGTGTAACCATGGCAACAAGCAGAATTCTGAAGTAGTCTTTAAACCTCAGTTTTCCAGGCATGTCTAATTTAGGTTTAGTCAGTATGTTTGCAGCAACGTGATTGGATGAGCAATCTAATCATTTCCAGATTATAAGATCGGATTCTTGTTTTTTTTTAAACAAAGCATCATGGGAGTAAATATCAATTGCTGATTTGTGAACGCATAAATTAGATCTGCGCCTTATCTCCCTATATGTTTTATTGTGCTCTATAATGATTCGGATTATTCTCAGACATTCAGCTCCTGCATTTAGATTCATTCAGGTAGTTTTCCTATTGTCAAATACAACCGAAACACTAATGACAACCGGAATACTAATGATCAGCGTAAAATTCTTATATATACGAGGTGGTATCAAAAAGTTTCGAGACTAGCGTTGCTAACTGGTGCAGATCTGCCCCCGAGACGTTTGAGATGACAGACGTTTGACATATGATGTTTGGAGCGGTACGCACGTTTCTGGAGAGGAAGAGCATCACTGCAAGGCGATGAGAGATCAGAAAAATCTTTAACGAGTTCCACACCCGAAAACGTCGAAACCTTTCAGCAACTCGTGCATGATGATCGACATGATCTCACTTGCGCACCTACCCTACGTGCCAGAATCTTCCCGAAGATTACGATCTAGCAGAAAGGTGGAGATCCAGCACGGATCCCAGAATACGCGTCGAAGAGAACACTGGAAGCGCTGTATTATTGTGCAAGGAGACTATTTTTGAAGGTGTTAGTGTATAAACCTAGATAAAGTACTGTAGTATGAACAGAGCTCGTCTCAAAGATTTCTTTACCACCTCGTGTGTATATATATAGTAGTACAAATCGTCACAAAGCATCCCTGT